>NC_084821.1:36018044-36203044 GCF_958449725.1 Rosa rugosa | reverse complement strand
ACACTTCAGGCTCTGATGCCTGTGTGAGCTATTCACACATATGTCAATCAAATTCTCAAACGGATGTCTGCGACAAAGTAGCAATTGCTACAGAACTGTATAAATATTCATACAGATATCGGACCCTTTTTCACATTCCTCGATACACACTGATGTCTGAGTGTATTAACAACAATAATGCAAACTGATATCCGTGTGAGATAAAAACATGTCACGTCCATATGTCAATCAAATATTCGCACGGATATCTGTGAGAAAGTAGCAGTTGTTTGGCTCCAATTTTGCTGCAGCTGGTCAACAGTCTCTTTTCTTGCGCGGGCGTGCCAGCACCGTTCGGGTGCGATCGTCGGGGGTGTCCCTTGACCTGACTTCTATCAAGCGATTGTAGACGAGGAGAGCACCAACCTCGTCGTGGGATTCTTTGTGCCTCGTGGTGAGGACTTTGCTGAAGTTTCTTCTTGTTCACAAGTCGATACTCAATATTGCAGATCGAGCAGAGCGAAATCACCGGGAAGTATTGAGATCTTGCTAAAGCGTGACTTTAGCTTGGCTGGGTTGCTAGGGCGTTACCCTTGCTTGGCTGGTTCTGTAACCGTTGTGGTCGCGGCACTACCGTCGGCTCCCGAGGAGACTAGGACCGAAGCACGTTGACAGAGGGTTTGGTGGCACTGAAAGTCGGCTTCTGAGAAGACTAGGACTAGGAGTGTGATCACCGGTAAGAGAAAGAGAAGGAGAGGAGTTGCTCTTAGAGAGGTTGCTCTAGAGAGAACTTAGATCATCTTAGAGATGTTTTGATGTTGTGTTGTGAATGTGTGTCTTAGAATGAGAGGAGAAGGTGTTTATATAGGGAAGAAAAAGAAGAGTGAAATGATGAGTGGAAGAAAAATAATGAAAGTAGATCTAAGTTCACTTGTAAAATATGGAAAAGATAGAGAAAAGATGAAATGAAAGCAAAGCATGAAGGTGCAGCAACATGGAAGTGGTGATGATCTATTAAAGAGATTGTAGAAGAAAAATATATCCAAGGAAAAAGAGAAAAGCATCTAGCTTTCTTCATGTGGGTAGGAAACATGAACATGTGAATATTGAGCTGGTTTTAGGTCAGTTTCTGCCCCTTTATTCCTTCAATTATTTATCCAACAAGACTTCATTATATGCCTTCGACTTCTTCATATGAAATGTTCCACTATGAGTGTAGATCATCCTGACAAATTTCAGATTTTTATTCCATGTGGTTGGGCCGAAAATGCTGCTGGACCTCTTACAGGTCCAGTTTTCCAGTTTTGCTTCTGTAGAAAATTGGGCTGATTGTTTGAAGGCCTTCCACTCAAAAAAAGCTCTTGCACTCTTCATAAGAAATGATCCTTGGGCTGTCTAGAATGGATCTGGAAAGTTTCAGCACATTTTGATTTCATTTGGTTAGTCTGCCGCCCCTCCTTCCTTGTTTAATTCGGTTTCTCCTAGCCGAAGTAGGAAAATGTGCTAAAGTTAACTTTTCATGCTTCCATGCTTCCATAGTAGGCTTTATTTAGCCTCTAAATATATATTTCGAGCTTGTCGACAATATATAGCTTGAGCCACTGACATTGGCTCAATTTCTCCAACACATGCCTTGTCAGGCCAAAATGTTCATTTTGGGTCCAAACAGCAGTTGCTATAAATGACTGTGTAAAACTTCATACAGATATCAGTGGTTATTTCACATTCACACAGACGACAGTGTGGAAGTCGTTGTAACTGATGTCTCTATGAATTAAAACTCATCTTGCAAATTATAATTTTGCTATTATTTACCGATATTTGTGTATAAATGATTTACACAGATATCAGTATAGACAAAATACTTGGTACATCTAGACATCTGTGAGAAAATCTACTCACACTGATTTCAATGAGTAAATGTGTAAGCATTTTCTTGTGTGGGACCCAATCATTCAATTCTCACGAATGTCTGTATCTACAAGTTAAAACTCACTGATTTTTTATCAGTGAGAGAGTTAGTGTGTTTAAAATTTGTGTGTATTGCTCAGATCTGTTGAACTTCATTGTAAATTGCAAATTGATTTCAATTAATATTTCTGATATAATAGGGATGCATGAACATCAATAACACATGTACAGGGCCGGCCCTGACTTTTTGGAGGCCTAAGATGAACAATTGAAATGAGACCTCCACAAGGAAATTGAAATACATTTTTATTTTCTTCTTAAAATAAGTATTTAAAAGTAATTTCTCTATCGATCAAATTGTCAATATTCTAGGAGTTGTGTACTTATAAGAAAAACCCTAGCAGAACACGAGTGGTGTTTTGAGGCGGATCAGTGCCGTTTCCGGTGACTGTGCGTGGAAGCTTTTTGACCGGGATCAATGATGAGTCTTCGGGTTCTAGCATGGAACTATCAAGGGATTGTAGAGGGATGTCGACAACGAGCGTTGGTGGACCTGATCAGGAAAGAGAAACCTATTTGTTTTTGTCATAGACTCTGTGCTCTCAAAGCCAGCTTGAGACTTTACCGGTTCGGACCGTTTTTGACAACTATTTAGGCAATAAAGAAAGCGATGAGTCGCCGGGGGTAGCACTCCTCTAGATGAATGACGTACCACTGCGTATACGCAACTACTCTGCCCGACATGTGGATGTATCTATTGGCACTGCAGGTTCAACAGAGGAGTGGAGATTAACCGGCATCTATGGGTATGCTTAAACTTGTGACCACAATCGAACTTGGGAGTTGATGAGGCAATTGGTAGCGTTGTCTTCTCTCTCATGGGTCCTTATAGGGGACTTTAACGAAATCCTTTCCAAGAAGGAAAAATCTGGGGGGGCACAGATGCAGGCCTTCAGGGCAGCGATGATGGACTGTTCGCTGATAGACATGGATTTTTTCGGTAGCCCTTTCACTTGGTTCGATCATCAGACTAAAGAACGCCTTGATCGAGCCTTATGGACGGGTAAGTTAAAGGACTTGTTTCCATCTTCCTCTTTAACGCACTTGCCCCCGAGTACCTCAGACCGTAGTCCGCTGTTGTTACAGGTTTGCTCCAGTCCTCAACATTGGCGACACCATGGACGCCGCTTCCGGTTTGAGCAATTCTGGGCCACTCATCCAGTGTGTGAAAGTGTTACGCCGCGGGGTTGGGCAGCGGTGAGTCAGGGCGACCCACTTAGTCAAACAACTATGAAGATTAAGTAAACTGGTAGAGAGCTGCAGGCTTAGCAGTAGCCTACTTTCATGTTTAGGAAGGCAGAGATGAGAGCGGTGCCCAACCAGTTGGATAAGTTGTTAAATATGCCTTTCGACCCCACTCACAATGTTGAAATGCAAAGATTGAATGCTAGGTTTCAGGAGTTGCTCACTCAAGAAGAAACATTCTGGATTTAACGTTCCAAAGCTCTGTGGCTAAAAGCAGGAGACAGCAACACTGCCTTCTTCCACTGCAAGGCATCTAATAGGCAAGAATGCAATTCAATTAAGGGTTTGCTTAATTCTGATGGGGTTTGGGTGTCCGATATGAAAGAGATTGAGCAGGTTGTTATGGGATACTACAAGACTTTGCTTACATCGGAAGGACTAGTGCACAGAACAGCTTTGGATATTATTTTAAATACGTACTGTACAGTCTCGAGTCACTATGGAAATGAATCAGGAACTAATGAGCCATTATTCTGATGAGGAAGTGAAGCTAGCATTATTTCAGATGCATCCATCAAAGGCCCTGAGACCTGATGGAATGTCCCATTTTTTCTTTCAGAAATATTGGCATGTGGTTGGTCCAGATATGTGCACTGCGGTGAAGTTCTTTCTGTCTTCGGGAGTTTTACCAACTGAGATGAACTTCACACATGTGAACTTCACACAAGGTTTCTAAACCTAGCAAATGACAAATTTACGTCCTATTGCTCTATGTAATGTGCTCTACAGGATATGTTCAAAAGTTTTGGCTAACAGGTTGAAGCGACTATTACCGGATGTTGTATCTTCGTTGTAAAGTGCTTTTGTTCCGGGTAGGCTAATTTTGGACAACACTTTGATAGCTACTGAGGTTGCCCATTTTTTGCATACTAATAGGAGAAGGGAGGATGCACATTTTTCTCTTAAACTGGATATTAGTAAAGCCTACGATAAATTGGAGTGAGATTTTATCAGAAGCATCCTGTTGAAGTTAGGCTTTGTAGCTGCATGGGTTGATTTAGTAATGACCAGTGTGACTACGGTCAGTTACTCATTCTTGGTGAATGGGGAGGTTTATGGTTATGTAAAGCCGGCTAGAGGAGTTCGTCAAGGGGATCCATTATCACCATATCTGTTTATTTTGTGTGCAGAAGGATTGTCATCCCCCATTCAACATTTTGTGCGACAACAATGGATTAAAGGTATGAGACTTACTCCTATGGCCCCAGTGTTACATCATTTATTATTTGTAGATGACAGTTTTGTGTTTGGAACTGCTGATGAGAAGGAATGTCAGCAGTTCCGGAATATATATTCTATACAATTATGAAATTGCCTTAGGGCAACGGATCAATTTACAGAAAAGTAGTGTGGCTTTTAGTTGTCATCTGGATATGGGCAGACAACTGGCTTTAGCAAATATTCTGGGTGTTCAGTGATTTGATAAGCACGACCGCTATTTGGGTCTTCCTATACATGTAAGGCGGAGTAAAACTGCAGCTTTTGGTTATCTGAAGGAGACCAAGAAGTTAATTAGTTGGCGCGCTAAGTTGCTAAGTGGAGCGGGAAAAGTAATTTTAATTAAGGCAGTGGCTCAGACGGTCCCTAATTATGTGATGAACTGTTACATGCTACCAGTGGGTTTGTGTGATGATCCGCAACAATTATGTGCGGGTTTCTGATGGGGTGATACTGATGAAAAAAACAAAATTCATTGGCATTCGTGGGAGAGGCTCTGTATACCTAAGCATGAGGAGGGTATGGGCTTCAAAATTTTGCATTGGTTTAACATGGCTATGTTGGCTAAACAGGGATGGCGCTTACTGTAGAATCCAGGTTCGTTGATCTCACAATTGTATAAAGCCATTTATTTTCCTGTGAGTGATTTTCTGCATGCTCAATTGGGTTCGGGGCCATCGTTCTCCTGGCGGAGTATTATGGAAGCTAGGGAGGTGCTATGTAACATCCCGTATCTCAATTTACCCGTTTACTAGTCATTTGGACGGTAAACGACAACTACTTTCACTTTTCACTTTGTTTTGATACTTTTAGTGGCCTTAAAAGTTGACTTTTTGTTTGGATCAGTTTTTGAGAAAATTTTCTTCACGGAAATCGTAGAAGATGTTATACCGAGTCCGTGCATATGTGGTACGCAAAAATCAGAGTTCGTGTGCGAAAGTTATAAGCGGAAAACGGAAGTTATTGTTCATGGTAATTTAGTATATATTTGAAAAATTTACTATGGTAACTCTCTCTCTCCTCCCCCGAGCTCTCTCTCCTCCGCGTCGGCCTCTCTCCTTCTTCCATTCGGTTTGTCATCGTCCGACCACCAACCGGAGAGCCACCGGCCATTTTAGAACCACCTCCTCCTCCTCTACATGCTAGTGGTAGTGGGTCACGGCAATTTGGCCGGAAAATCACGAATCGGAGCAAACACATTCACTGTAGCAAATCGGAGTTTTCCGGTGATTTCTTCCTTATCCGACCATCTCCGGCAACAAAACTAGGCTTGATGGAAGCGCCTTGAGACACCCTTGAAGCCCTCTAAGTCTCTTGCAGCAAATCGAAGCATGGAAGACGAATCGGCGATTTGAATTTTTCACTGTTCAAATCAGGTACTTTCGTTCAACTCGATTTCCAGCCAAATCCAGGTATTTTCAGACTTCGATGTAGTTGAGAAAGTTGTTGGGCTTGTTGAGTTGCACCTGTTAGTGAAATTTGGTGACCAGAGGTGGAGTTGACCGGCGGCGCGTGGGCCACTTTGAATGGCACGTGGAGGCGCGTTGGGCAGAGATAAATTTCTATTTTTGGCTGGTTGAATCATGTTTGAGTTGTAGGTTTTGTAAATGTGATTTTGGTGGAAATTGGAGAAGTTTGTTATCGATTGTGAATTTCCGAAGTTTGGAGTTTCGGATGTCGATTTATAGGAATCGGACCTTCGGATTTCCCTTGTTTCCGCTATGGAATACTTTGATCGACGGATTGATATTAGTGGTGAAGTTTGGGTTGAATCCGGAAAGAAATGGAGATATTATTGGTTTATGAGGGGTTTTCGGGTTTCGTTTTAGATTCGTATTTAATTTTCAAATTGTCGTTTACGGAATATATTTGTGTACAGGACGATGTACCGACCCATCGCTCGACAAGAACCCTTACGCTTGGGTGCCACGTTAGCCGTTTACTGTGAGTGGACTTTTGTTTTAAATAATGATGAATGCGTTTGTTTCTTGAATTAGTGCTTTATTTAATTATCATATTATTTGCCGAGCATATTCATTAGTTTTAGATATTATTTGGTTTTAGAATATTTTATTCAAATATTGATTGGATTTCCATCATGATTTTTGAATGAGAGTTTTCTATGCTCGAATTTGAATTTACCATTTATAATGATTTTTGACTATTTAGTTTCAGATGTGATTTTCAGAATTGATTATATGTGTATTCATTGTTATTGAGATTTCTGAAAGGTTTTCGAAATGGGATTTCGACGGGATTGTATTTCTTGATTATTTATCGGCTTTCCGTTTTGGCATTGGGAATGCCTTAGTAATGATTTCGGATTGGGATGTATGATTTTATTTAATATTGACTTTTTGGTTATTAATTTGAGAATTCTTGTGACGTGTGGGACACGTCGTCGATTTACTTGATTTACCTGGAAACTTTTCCGAGTACGGTTGGGAATCGTACTCGTGTTTCTTTGAGAGATTTTAGGGAAGGCTTTATGGATTTACTGTTTCTCTCATGTTTTCTTTCACCATGCGTGGGTTGCTTTATATTTTAGTTCTCCTCCTCACGTGAGTTGCAGTTGAGGCTCCTCTTCACTTACTTTATGTTTGTGGGTTGAAGTTGAGGGTAGAATCTGGGAGGCTCCGACCTGAGTCTGGGAGACTCCATGTTGTATGGTGTAATTCTTCCCTATATCCTGCTGTTACTTGACTAGTGGGACTAGTCTGATTTTACCTTAACCAGTGGGGCTAGTCTTATTCTCTTGAGCAGCAAAGTTTTAGTTTTCTTAAATTGTTGTTTGTGACTAGCGAGGCTAGTTGGTTTTCTTGAGCTGATTATCATTCGGATTATTTTCCTTAATTGTTGCATGCATCGGGTTTTCGAATGATTAAACATGGCAAAGTATAAAATCTCTCTTCCTTACTATCATTTATTTTTGTCCACTCATGCTAACGTTTTTATGTACTTCCCCCTGGGCCCTTCGGTTTCAATTGCTCAGTCTGCAGAGTAGCTGGTACGGCATAGTAGGATTCGGGGCATAGCATCTGCTGCTGTTGTTATCAGATTGTAGGTTAATCGTTGAACCTACTTGTATTTTGAATTCTTTTCCTTTTAGACTTCTCTGATCACCTGTGGGAATTTTGTTTTAAAGTTTGGTAGATACATTTGTGGATTTGGAATATGTTTATTTCAGATTTCAATTGTTTATTGCGGAGTTGTTGTGATTTGGGGAGCAGAGTGGCTCCAGGAGAATAAGGATGATTTATTATAAGTGTGAATGTGTTTCTATAGATTTTAGGTAGCCATTTTTAAGGGTGACTTTACTGAACTTTCGGTAGAGTTATTCCTAAGGTAGGCCCCACAAGGCCAGCTCGGATTTCAGGGTGGAATTCGGGGCGGGTCCTGTCATACTAAGTCAAGGACTTGGATGGCGTGTTGGTAATGGAACATAGATAGACATCTGGCACGATAGATGGATTCCGGATACTTATCCCATGTGTCCTTCTCCTCTACCACGGGGGGCACCCAAATTTGTTTCAGAGCTTATTGATCCTATACTACATTGCTGGGATAAGAACAAGTTGGAAGAGTTTTTTACACCAGCGGATGTGGGTCTTATTCTTTCTATACCTTTGGGACGCAGGGGAGTACAAGATCGATTAATTTGGCACTTCCATCAGCACGGTTTCTTTTAACACTAACAGTGCATATTTTGTAGCTAGAGATGTTGCTCTTGGGACTGTGCTGGCTCCGCCGTTGCCATCGGATCCTTTTCGGCCATTATGGAAGGCTATCTGGGGTACCAAGGTTCCGGGTAAAGTAGGGTTACATGCTTGGAGGTGTTGTTCTGCTATGTTGCCTACAAGAACAGCTCTGAGTCAAGAAGGGTATATGGGTGACATGGGATGTTTGTTGTATCCGAGCCTAGTGGAGTCTGCAGAGCACCTTTTTGTGCAATGCCCGTATGCACAGGATTTGTGGGGTGCTGCCAATACTACTGTTGACTTGCATGGCAGTACGTGTATCAAAGAGTGGCTATTAAATTTGGCTACAACACAATCAAAAGACATGTTTGCAAAGAATCTCGTAGTGATATGGTCTATTTGGAAGAAGAGAAATTTGCAGCTCTAGGAGGGTAAGCAGCAGCACCCTTCTGAGGCTGCCATGCTTAGCCTAGGGTGGCTAGAGGAATATAGAAAGGCTCAAGCTGTGGAGAAGCAACCCTGTACCAGAGTGCCACAACGATGGTCCAAACCAGCGTCGGGTGGATCAAATGCAATATGTTGATGGTGCTTATCTAGCAGCGACACGAGTGGCAACTTCTAGGGTTGTGCTTCGGCTTGAGGATGGGAGTTTTGTGGCAGCTGTAGCAAAGCCTTTAAGGCAGATCACATCCCCATTTCATGCGGAGGTGATGGCCTTTCTGGAAAGGTTGAAATTAGCAGAAACTTTGCATTATGAAAAGGCTATTTTTGAGTCGGATTGTTTGTTGTTGGTGCAAACTATTGGCAAGCAAGTAGCTGATATCTCTAGCTTGGGTACACATTAGTGGAAGAGATCAGAGACTTCTTACTTCGAAAGCCGGACTTCAAGGTGTACTATGTACCTCGAGAAGTTAATACACTGCTCATAGGCTTGCCAAGTATGCTTCGACTTTGTTAGAGAGTCAAGTATGGTTTGTTCTTGCTCCTGGATTTATATGGGATGTCACTCTTAGTGATTGTAATCACTATTGAATTTAATGAAATCTCTTTTTTTTTTTTAAAAAAGGTACTTAAAAGTAAAAATATAACCTAGAATAATAAAAAATCATATAAAATAAAATTAAAAAATGAATTTGGGTGTCAAATACCCAAAAAATTAAGATTAAAAAGCATATGAATTAAAAGTATAAACAACTTCAAATACAAAAAAATAAAATTAAAAATTAAAAAAAAAAAAATATATATATATATATAGATCCTATCCAGAGCGGAGCTCCGCTTTGGAATTAACGTGTGAAGTTTGAGTTTTTGGTCACTTTTCAGTCGCACATCCACATCTCGACCATTCAGTTTTTAGATACTAGTGTATAGATCATCTCTGCAAATTTTCAGCCAAATTGATGATCGTTGAGGTATCTAACTCGCTTAAACCAATCGACGGACTGAATCTGTCAACCTGAACCGTACTAGCTTTAAGGCACTTATCAATGCCTTAACGATCATCATTTTGGCTGAAAATTTACAGAGATGATCAATACACTGGTACCTAAAAACTGAACGGTCGAGATGTGGATGTGCGACCGAAAAGTGACAAAAAACTCGAACTTCACACGTTAATTTTCAAAGTGGAGTTCCGCTCTGGATAGGATCTGTATATATATATATATATATATATGGTGGTTCTAGTTGTACCTCTAAATTTGATATTTGGACCTCCATCTTTTTTCAATTATCAATAGACTTTGTCAACTCATATGAAAAGACAAATAGAGAAAAAAGAAAGAAAAAAAAAATTGTTCTTGTTTAAGTAAATCCAAAATATGTATCTGGCTCAAACTCTAGGTTACTTGACCTAGTTGTAATAGAGTTTTGAATTAGAGATATTCTCTCCCAATTATCAATAAAAGTACGACATAATTCTCTCCCAATTTCAGTTTTCCTTAAACACATTATCAACATGAAGCCCTAATCCTGAAACCCTAAATTCGTAGTCTTCAAATTGCAGAAACCTTCGCCGCCCACCTTGAAGCCCCAAATCCCAGGAGTCCAAAACCGGCTGCGCCACCCCAAGAACCGGCCGGATTTATACCGAACCGGCCTCTAGAAGAAACCAAAAGTTCCCTGACCGGTTCGCATTCTTCCAATCCTCCTCCTGCCGTGAAATTTTTCCAAGACAGGCAGCCAAAATCCAGAAGTCGGGAACCGGAAATATTAAGGCAAAAACAGGCCGGAAAGTACTTGAACCGGCCGGCAGGACCTCTGCACCTTGAACCGCCAGCTAAACCTTCATCTGCACAAGTGAACAGTCACCCAGCCCAGACCTCGACGAGCCCAGCAAGCGAGGAGCCCAATGATGCAGCCCAGAAGGAAAAGCAAAGCGCGGCCCAGAAGGAAAAGAAAGAGAAGAACTCGGTCCAGAAGCAGAAGAGAAGCCCTCGGCCCACAACCAGGAGAGAAACCCTCGACCCAGAAGAAAAAAGAAGCCCAGAAGCCCACTGCCACGTCAGCACCCTATGCCGCGTCAGACCACACTAGACCTGCCACGTCAGCTCCGGTAGCTTTTCCGGCCGCTGCCGGCGACTTTCCGACGACTTTTCCAGCGACTTTTTCCTGCCAGATTTTCGGTGACCTATTTCGAAGGTATTTTTTCCTAAAAGTTCCCCTTTTTTTAGAGTCTTTTTTTAATTCAATTTCTCTTCTTTTCTCGGGGACTTGCAACCTCCCTTCTTCTACCCCCCTTTCTTCATCATAGGGGAGACCAAATTAGGCCGAACTGTGGGGGTTCGTGCTCACTCCAAGCTTGGAGCTTGTAGAGTCCTCCAAACTTAGAGTTTGTTAAGAAGAAATGATCGACCACAAACATCATTGTTTCGATCTAATCCAACCCCTCTTGGAATCGAATTTCTTGGAAACGACTATGCTCAGAAATTTTTATTGTTTTCGTGGTAGCCTTTTCGCTTCGCCTCTGGCGCCGCCGCCGTCCACGACCAGCCTAGGGCTGGTGCAGTCTCTATCCATGACGCCATGGATGGTGTCCATCATGGTGATGGCACCCTAAGTGATGCTGCAATCACCAACTTTGCTTTAAATAGCGTTTCAGACGCTCAGACCCAACCACAATCCTCATTGGTTGCTTCTAAGGCCTATTGATCAATTTACAAAGCCTGTTCCTTAGGGAAAATAGGACTGAGACCGTCCTATGCGAAGGAAATGAACATACTCATTCTGTTTTTACATAGAATCCGTGGGGATTTTGTGGACTAGTTCAACCAACTTGCGGACATTTAAATATCTCATGATGTTGGTTGACAAGCAAACACGTTGCTCACGTGTTGTGTCGTTGTCCACTTGTAATGCTGCTTATAATACACTCCTAGCACATATCATATGACAACGGGCTCACTCCCCGGATCATCCTATTCAGTCAATTGGATTTGACATTGCTAGAGAGTTTACATCGAAGACTTTCGATGGTTATTGCATATCACTGGGATTGATGTTGGACATCATATTCTCATGTACACACCCAAATGGTCTCGCAGAAACGACTACGATGGTAATCCGGATATTGGTAATGTGCACTCATCTCCTTATATCCGCTTAGGGTGATGCAATATCGCATGCAGATATGCTAATTCGTCTACGACCCACCGCCACTCAATCTACCTTTGCGTTATAGCTAGTGATTGGGTACAAGTATCGTACTTACGCATATTTGAGTGTGCCATTTATGTGCCAATTGCGCTGCCACAGCGCTCTATGATGGGTCCTTACAGATGAATGGGCAACTACGTTGGATTTGAGATTCCAACAATCGTCCGCCACTTAATGCCCTTGCTAGGCGATCTTTTTACTGCATGTCTTGCGGATTGTCACTTTGATGAGACAGTCTTTCCGTCATTAGGGGGAGATAAGAACACGAATGTTCAGCAGGAACGACAGGAATTGTCATGGTTTGTCCCCACTATGTCTCATCTCAATCCCTATTAAAGTGACGAGATCACATATATCTGCTGCAAACATGCCTGCAAGGATGGACGTCCCTACTAAAGGACGTAGCGCCACCCTACACGGAGGTACGCATGGCGCAACGCCAAAGAGAGTGGCACTCTGGCGTTACAGGCCATGGCCCCAGCAAGGATGCATGGGAGGCCCGTGTGTTTGAAAGATACTTTGGCACAACCCAATCCTTGGATCATCGACACTCAAAATCCGTCTCATGAAAATCTTCTAGATTATGGTTACCGTTGGGGGACGCCTCAACGTCAGAACCTATTCCTGAGAATATAGAGCTCAATGAAACTTACACTAGTGTACATGAGACGTGGGATAGAAACTCCATCATAATTGATGATGTAATTGCGCATGAGTTTGTTGAGTCAGATGATATCGAACCACGCTTCATTGATGAATGAATGCCAACGTAGAGAAATTTGGCCTAAATGGAAAGATGCGATCCAGGATTCTCTAACGAAGAGGAAAGTTTTTTGAGCCAGAGATGCCAACACCTCCTGACATAAAACCTGTTGACTAATGGGTCTTCGTTAGAAAGCGTGATGAGAAAAAGATATGGTAATCTCACCTTACAGCGCAAGGCTTCTCACAAAACGCCCTGGAATCAACTACGATGAGACATATTCTCTCGTAATGGATGTCATTACACTTCACTACCCTGTCAGTTTGGTAGTTTCCGAATAACTGAACATACAGCTTACAAATGTGGTCACTACGTATCTCTATAGGGATCTAGATACGGAATGTACATGAAGGTTCATGGTGAACTTCATTTACCCAAGTCAAGTGGCCTAGACCACGGAGCGCGTTTACAGTAAGATTGAAATGCTCACTAAAGTGACTACTTGATTGGGAAGGGATATGCCCACGCGTTTCCATAACAAGTTTCAGATTCCATCGCGGTTTATGTTGGACATGATCTTCATTGGAAGCCTTTAAAGGGTTAAGGGAAACCGCTGAACACTTAAAATCTGAGTTTGAGATGAAGGATTTTGGGAGAACACGATTATGTCTCGGTTTGGAACTTGAGCATCATATTGATAGATGCTTAGGCATTTTGACAAGGTCAAGCCTTCAAACACCCCCATGATCCTCCTTAGTCTTGATCCTGAAAAGGATCCTCTTCATCCAAATGATGATGACGAAGATGTGCTAGAGGCAGAAGTGCCTTACTTAAGTACAATAGGTGCATTATTGTACTTAGCTCAATGCACAAGACCGGACATCTCATTTGCAGTGAACTTGTTAGCTAAGATATAGTTCTGCGCCAACGCGACGCCATTGGATTGGTGTAAAAGATATCTTTCGGTACTTGAGATGTACGATTGATATGGACTTGTTCTATCCCTATAGAGAAATGATGGATTCGGACCCATCACACACCAGGAACGCCGCCAACACTGGCCTGCGTCCTCTATCCCCATCCTAAAACAACATGTATTTTGGAAGGTTTTGCTGATGTTGGGTATCTCTCTGACCCACACAAAGGTCATTCCCAAACAGGTTAAGTGTTCACCATGGGTAAGACCGCGATATCTTGGAGGTCTACAGAACAGACCCTAGTCGCTATATCTTCGAACAATGCGGGGATTATTGCTCTTCACGAAATGGTTCGTGAATGTATATGGATTGGATCCATAATTACGCATGTTCGAACAATTGTGGTTTGAAGTCTACCACAGATGAGCCTACGAGCATTTAGGATAATGCTGCTTGTTTTGAACAAATGAAGCAAGGCTACATCAAAAGCGACAACACTAAGCATAATCAACAACAATAGACTCTCCTCAAGATCAAAGTGAACCAGGTTCTATCTGAGGACAGTGTGGCAAACTTGCTCACTAAGTCATTGCCTAAATTCCACTTTCGAGAAACATGTTGGTAGCATCGTTTGCGGAAGTTATCCGAACTCCCATGACCGTAGTCATCAGGGGGAGATGCAGACATCAGGGGGAGATGTCTACATGTATGGTCTTGAAACGTGAAGGGTGTGTTGTGCTATTTTTCCCCTTCGACCGAGGTTATTTTTGTCCCAAAGGGTTTTTGTTACTCGGCAAGGTTTTTAATGAGGCAACGAGAGGAGCACCACGTTTGGGCGACACAAGGGGGAGTCTTTAAGTAAATCCAAAATATGTGTCTGGCCCAAACTCTAGGTTACTTGACCTAGTTGTAATAGGGTTTTGAATTAGAGATATTCTCTGAGTTATTCATAGATATCCGATTAATTGTACGATTATATTTTCTTGTACAACTCTGATTCTATGCCTTGTAATCCTCTATATAAAGAGGCCCCTATTATCAATGAAAGTACGACTCAATTCTCTCCCAATTTCAGTTTTCCTTAAACAGTTCTTACCTCCCCTAATATAACATTCAATTTTTTTCTTTGGACAATCGCATTAACATTCAATTTTTTTTGGAATTTCCTTATATTACCTATATCACTTTATAATTTACCTAAAATAATTAAGCAAAAATAATAAATTTCTATAGATGACCCCATTATTTAATAAAAAAGTAAATTCAAAGCAATTTGATTTGAAATTTTCTTAAACTAAATTTATTGAATATTTTAGTGTAGTTATTACTAATTAAGATCCCAGGTAAACGCAAACCCTAAGGCACCGCCACCTCCTCCGTGCGCTGCGCACTCCAGCTATGCTTCAAGGCAACATCTTGCTTTGGAACTGCAGGGGAATAGTAAATAATGAGATACAATGAGCCCTTCTTGATATCGTACTTGCAAAGAAACCTACCCTAATCTTCCTCTCGGAAACCTTAGCACAAAAAAGCACCATTGAGTCGATCACGCGCAAATTGGGCTTCAAAGATTGTTTTTGCGTTCCACATGAACAGGACTGGCCATTATTTGGACAGAGGATACCCATGTCAATGTGCGAAGTCACTCTCCAAACCATATTGATACAGAGATTGGTAAACCGGGCACTGATCTATGGAGGTTCACGGGTATTTATGGGATTGCTGCAAGGGGATTTCAAAACCCTAGCCATACTTGGCACTTAATCAAAAAACCCTAGCGGCTCAAAACAGTCCCCTACCATGGCTGATGGCTGGGGATTTCAACAAAGTTTTGAATCGAAAAGATAAGTCTGGAGGGCCTCCTCGAGCCCTATCGGCAATGACAAAGTTTAGGAGAACTATGACCTCTTGTGGACTCATTGACATGGGTTTTGTAGGTAGTAGATTCACGTGGTCAAACAGGTTTACCAAGGAAAGGTTGGATCGAGGTTTCCAAAATGTTCAGTGGCGCAACAGATTTCCGCACAGCCGAGTCATCACGCTCAACCCCTCTGAGTCTGATCATAGCCCTTTACTCATTGAAGCCTATAGTGAAAAAAAAATTCGAAGGAAAATCAACCGGCCTTTTCGTTTTGAGGAGTGTTGGTTTGGTCGAGAAGAATGCATGAAAATCATTCAGCAACATTGGGCGGCACCTACAACGGGTAACGCACTGCAACATATTGGTAACAAAATAAAAGTTCTGGGTGACAGTTTGAGTCGTTGGCATCGAACAGACTTTAATCAATAGCAAATGGAGATGAGGGAAATTCAGGAGAAGCTTAATGATCTAATGAAACAACCTCACTCCTCACAACTCTATGAGGAGCAAAGGAAACTTCAAGTTCGGTACAGTCAGTTGTCATCACTACAGGAGAAATATTGGAGACAAAGATCTTGTTATGTCCCGTATCTCAATTTACCGGTTTACTAGTCATTTGGACGGTAAACGACAATTACTTTCACTTTTTACTTTGTTTCGATACTTTTAGTGGCCCTAAAAGTTGACTTTTTGTTCGGGTCAAAATTAAATAAAATGTTCTTCATGAAAGTTACAGAGGATGTTAAACCGAGTGAGTGCATATGTGGTATGTAAAAATCGGAGTTCGTATGCGAAAGTTATAAGTGAAATACGAAAGTTACTGTTCATGGTAAATTGGGTATATATATTAGAATTTTACTGTGGTAGGTTTCCAAATCCGGAAACCCACCTTTCTCTCTCCTCTCCCCCGAGCTCTCTCTCTTTCCCTTTCGATCTCCGTTTTCTTCCTTTCGATTCGCCGCCGTCCGGCCACCTGATGGCGTGCCGCCGGTCAGTATAGGACCGTCTCCTTCCGCTGCACACGCCGGTGGTAGTGGGTCACGGAGATTTGGCTGGAGAAGTGAGGATCGACGACTTGAAGTTTACTGTAGCAGTTGGAGGTTTTCCGGCAATTCTTTCAATTCCGGCCATCTCTAGTCACCAAACCAAGTCCAATAGGTGCGCCTCGAGCCATTTGACTTTTCCCCTCAAGCTTCAAGCATCGATTTGCATTGTACAGGAAGAATCAAGCAAAATCCCGATTCTAGGGTTTTGAAATTTCTGGAATATTTTCATCGGCCAAATTCGAGCACTTCAAGGTAAAATTGGAACTTGTTGTAGTTGAGAAAAGTGTTAGGCTTGTTGAGTAGATGTTGTGGCTGAAATTTGGTAGTCGGAGGTGAAGTTGGCGTGGGCCCGCCACTGTAGGTCGCGCGTGGAGGCGCGTATGGCAATGCTATGGGTTCTGTTTTAGCTAGTTAAATCCTATTTTTGATCTAGGGCTTATATATGTGAATTTGGTGAAGATTGGTGAAGTTTTGAATCGATTTCTAATTTTCGAAGATTTAGAATTTTGATTATCGATTTATGAGAATCCGACCGTCTGATTTCTCTCGAATCTGCCCTAGAACTTGTAAATTAATGAAATGGTGTTGGTGGTAAAGTTTAGGTTGAATTGAAGGAAATGGAGATGTTGATTTAAGAGGATTGATTTTGGAATCGTATTTAATTGTCGAATTGTTGTTCACGGAATATAATTGTGTACAGGGCGCTATACCGAGTTACCGCTCGACGAAGAAACTCGTATGTGTGGTCACCTATATAGTACTGTGAGTGGACTTTTGTTTTAAATGTTGATGCATGCATTGTTTCTTGAATTAATGCTTTATTTAATTATCATAATATTTTATCGAGCATATTATTTTTAGTTTCGGATATTATTTGGTTTTGGAATATATATTTGGAATATTGATAGGATTTTCCATCATGATTTTAGAACGAGAGTTTTCTACGCTCGAATTTGAATTTACGATTTATAATGATTTTTCGAGGAATTATTTTCCGATGTGATTTCTGGAATTATATATTATATTTCTATTCATCGATTTGAGATTTTTAAAAGAGTTTCGAAATGGGATTTCGATGGAGATATTTTTCTTATTTACACATCGACTTTCGGTTTTGGCATTGGGAATGCCTTATTGATGATTGTGGATTTGGTTTTGTTTCTGAGTTACGATTTATTGATGATTGTGGATTTGGTTTTGTTTCTGAGTTACGATTTATAATTTGATCTCGCCTATTTGTTATGATTTTGAGAATATTTTGGCGTGCGGGGCCACGTCATTGGAATATACTTATTTTTTTCTCGTGAGATATTGGGGAAGCTTTATGGATTTATGGATTTACTGGTTTTTGATTGTTTTCCTCACCATACTCGGGTCGTTTGGATTGTGTCTCCTCCTCACTTACTTTGTGTTTGTGAGTGGCAGTCGAGGTGATTTATTCTCCTCCTCACGGTAGTGGTAATCGAGGTTATTAGTTCTCCTCCTCATACAATCTATGTGTGAGTGGCAGTCGAGGGTAGGTAGAGCCTGAGGGGCTCCTTTACCCGTATGGTGATATTTCTTCCCCATATCCTATTATTACTTGACTAGCGGGGCTAGTCCGATTTCTCTTAACCAGCGGGGTTGGTATGGCTTCACGAGATTTTGAGTTTAAAGAAATACGTTTTATAAACGTTGCATGCATCGAGGCTTTATAAGTTTAAATACATGGGAAAGTATTCAAGTTTGCTTCTTTTAATTATCTTGATTATTTATTTTTGTCCACTCACACTAACGTGTTTTTCAATACTTTCCCCTGGGCCCTTCGGTTTCTAATGCCCAGTTTGCAGGCGAAATTAGTTGAGGTCAGGCGTACACGGGTTGAGGCATAGTTGTCACTACTTCCGCATTGTAGGATCTATCGATCCTTCACCCTCTTTACTTTTATTTCTATTATACCTTTTGTTTTAGAATTGCTTTGATAACCTGTGGGATTAATGTTATTAAGTTGAGATTTGTGTAATGTGAATTGGAAGATGTTGTGATTTGGGGAGCAGGGTGGCTCCAGGAGAATAAGGATGGATTGCTTAGAAGTGTAAATGTCTTTCTACAGGTTTTGGGTAGTCCATTTTTAAGGGAAGTTCTGCCAAATTTTTAGTAGAATTTCTTCTAAGGTGGGCCCCCCAAGGCCACTTCGGATTTCAGGGTGAAATCCGGGGCGGGTCCTGTCAGATCTCGTGCCTTGTGGTTGAAGGATGTAGATCAGTTGAGCAAGTGGATGAGGTGGCAATTGAAACTGTTGTCACTGCAACTCCAAACCGAGTCACACAACGAATGAATGAAGCACTTTTGTCTCAATATACAAATGAGGAAATAAAGAAAGCCCTCTTCCAAATGCATCCTTCGAAAAGTCCTGGACCTGATGGTATGTCTCCCTTCTTTTACCAGAAATATTGGAATATTGTTTGTGAAGACGTTTGCTTGGCAGTTTGAAACTTGCTTGAAAATGGTGATATGTGGCCTGACTCAATCTATACCTATCTATGCTTAATACCAAAGATCCAAGATCCCAAAGAAGCAATGCACTTTCGACCTATAGCCCTATGCAATGTCATCTGTAGAATTAGTTCTAAAGTTGTGACAAACAGACTCAAACGTTGGCTTCCTGAGATTGTCTTTCCTCTACAAAGTGCATATGTCCCAGGTCGACTGATTTTAGACAATACTCTAGTGGCAAATGAAGCAGCAAACTTCATGCACAAGCTCAGACATCAGGAAGCAGGTTTCTTGTCTTTAAAGCTTGATATTAGTAAAGCCTATGACAGACTTGATTGGTCTTTTATTTTTGCTATCTTGACAAAGCTAGGTTTTGATTCTCGTTGGATTCGAATCATTATGAATTGTGTAACATCTGTTGCTTAGTCCATTTTACTGTTTGGTTAGTCGTCTCCTTTAATAACACCTACTAGAGGTATCAGACAGGGTGATCCACTTTCACCCTACCTGTTTATCTTATGTAGTGAAGGCTTGTCAGCGCTAATCTTACAAGCAGTGCAGTAACAAACCATTCAAGGACTCAAAATGTGCCCTCAAGCCCCTACACTGCACCACATGTTCTTTGCTGATGATAGAATGCTCTTTGGCTCTGCTACAGATGAAGAATGTGAGCAGTATAAAATGATCATGGATACATATGAAAAAGCCTCGAGGCAAAAAGTGAATTTTCAGAAAAGTAGTGTCGTATTCAGTAACAATGTCAATGAAGATAGACAACAAGAGCTAGCACCTATCTTGAGAGTGCATTGTGTCAAAGAGCAAGATAAATACCTGGGATTACCTATGAGAGTAGGAAGATCCAAGTCTGCCATTTTTGCCTACATTAAGGAGAAGCTCACAAAGAAACTGGTTAATTGGAAAGCGAAAATTCTAAGTGCAACAGGAAAAGAGATCCTAATCAAAGCAATAGCCCAAACCATGCCTTTATATGCGATGAATTGCTACTTGCTACCAAAAAGTCTTTGTGATGACATCCGCCAATTATGTGCTTTATTCTTTTGAGGAGACACTGATGACAAGAAGAAGATTCATTGGCGAAGTTGGGAAAAACTTTGTCTCACAAAAGATGAGGGTGGAATGGGTTTTAAGAACATCTTTGCTTACAACCTTGCCATGCTAGCTAAACAAGGGTGGAGGTTGATTACCAACCCAAACTCCTTGATTGCAAGACTCTACAAAGCCAGGTATTATCCCAATCACTCCTTCTGGGATGCAGATTTGGGTGACTCACCATCCTTCTCTTGGAGAAGCATACTCCAAGGAAGGCTAATATTGAAAGCTGGTGTTCAATGGTGCATTGGCAATGGAGAACAAGTCAACATTTGGAAGGATAGATGGATACCAAACTTTCAACAGTACTTAATCTAGAAACCACCTGAGTGTGTGTTTGAGTGGGTGTCGGACCTAATTGATTCTAGTACAAGGCAATGGATTCCTGCTGCCATCCATGCCATTTTCCCACTGGCTACTGCTCAACAGGTACTATGCATACCTCTTAGTTGTCAAACTACAGTTGACAAGCTTTGTTGGAGCCCTGAAAAGAAGGGTTTCTATTCGGTCAAATCCGCATATTGGATAGCTAGGACAAAGGTGTTGGAAAACACTCTTGCTTCCACTTCTCAGGGTAACCCTTATCAAGCATTGTGGAAACGCATTTGGAACGCAAATGTACCTGGAAAAGTAAGGATCTGCATCTGGAGAGCTTGCTCAAACTTGTTACCTACAAGAACCAAACTCTACACTGAAGGTTATAGAGGTGACCTGCATTGCCTCCTCTGTTCCCATTCCTATGAAGATATTGCTCACATCTTCTGCAAATGTCCCACTGCCATACAGGCCCTAACGACACCACCTCTTCATCTTGGGAGAAGTCTGCTGCCTAATATCGACTTTAGAGAATGGCTGCTTGATCATGCTTTGCACCTTAAGCAGGAGTTGTTTGAACAACTCATGATTGTCTTATGGGCATTATCGAAGAACAGAAACCATATGATATGGGAAGGCAAATGTCAGTCTGCAAAGGACTTGTCTCTAGCCTCATTGACATGGCTGGAAGAATTTGGTCGAGCTAGCAAAAAGAAGCATTGGCAGCCAGCAACCCAGGGACATTGGAAACTCAATGTAGATGGGAGTTTCCTGCCCCAAATCACTCTTGGTGGAGTTGGAGGCATATTGAGAGATGAGGCAGGAAACTTTTGAGCTGCATTTGCAGCCCCTGTTCACTCAGTTGCCTTGGCTAAACAAGTGGAGTTATGTGCTATTGCAGAGGGGCTCCAGCTTTTGAAACGTTTGCGGGTAAGCAATATTGTCATTGAGACAGACTGCTTGGAGGCTGTACAAGTAATTGCAGAAGAAGAGTACACTCATGTACAGACTAAAGGAATCATCGCTGATATTCGAACTGAGCTGCAATTGCTGCCTTACGTCACTTTGCAGCATACACCTAGACTTTGTAATAAAGTAGCGCACTGTTTGGCTAACTTTGCCTATGAAGCTTGTACTAGCTCCACTTGGCTTGATCATCCTCCAGACTTTATTCGGGATTTGATCGAGTTTGATAGTAAGCATATGGGATAATTATCCCTCCAATTAATATATTTTACTTGATTAAAAAAAAAAATTAAGATCCCAGGTAAACTCTTTTTAATTAGATTAATTGATCGATATTATTTATTTGAGAATCAAAGTCTTTTCTAGAACCATCCATATTGCAAAAAAAAAAAAAAAAAAACTATAACCTGTTTTAACAGGAAAATCTTTATAATTGTCTACTTGTTTGCCTCCAACTTTTTGGTTCCATTACAGAAAGTACACCAAAAAATGTAGGCAGCTCACTCATAAAATTCTTTGTGCGTGGTTGAATTGATAGAGAAAAAAAAACAAATTATTGAAGATACAAATTTAATTATTCAAGAGTGTTTTGGTAAAATTATGGAGGTGTACTTGGTTTTTCAAGTATTCAAAAAAGTGAATTGGAGGTTTAATAAGTAGGAGGTCCAACTAGAATCACCCAAAACAAAACAGGCGCCGGTGGAAAAAAAAAAAAAAAAAAAAGCCTTGGTGGGAATCTAGCCTGGTTATTTCCAAGGCCACTTAGGCACTTACCACTACAACTGAACATTCATGTTAAAAAAATTGACACGAAATAATTGAAAATATGAAGCCCCTTGAATTAGAGGCTCTGGGCCTGGGCCTAGCCAGCCTAGCTAGACCCAATGCCAACCCTGACATGTAGAAGCACGTATTAGATTGCATATTTTATTTATTAAATGATGTGGCTATTCCATAGGCTACCACATAATGTGACATCTAAATGGTATGTAAAAAGGTGATTCATGTAGCATTACTCTAGACACTAAATAACCAACATAATCGATGCTTGTAATATGATGGTTTAACAAGGATATTGTGAAGATTTCAAAGCTTAATTTCTAATACATCTTCTCCCTCTGTGAGTAGCGTCCCCCTTTTGAATAATAAAAGAAAATTATTGTAAGATGAGAATAGGATGCTCCCCTCTGACTGAGCTACGAAGTATTGTGTTCTAATTAAGGTCAGGACATGGCCCCTTTCTGCTGATCCTTCTGAGAAAGTACCCCATGGATAGCTTCTTTGTTCCACGCAACGAAGGGTAAGGTCTCCCTAGGGGTCATCAAGGGCCGGGCTAGAGCCGGCTCTACCCTAAATTTTAGGGCTTAGGGTCGGGCCGAGCCGGGCCTAGTCAAAATCAACAAAATTTAGGGCCGAGTAGGGTCGGGCCGGGGTTTAAATATGATAACTCTTACCTGCCCGAAAGGCCCGAGCCGCTAGGGCTGAAAGGGTCGGCCTTCCGAATAGGGCAAATAGGGCCGAAATGGGTCAGAAAGTGCCTTATTTTGTTTAACAAAAAGAAATACATTATTTTTTTTTTTCTCAAAATGTGGCCCAATGATTACATAGGTAATACAAGACTCATTATTTTTGTTGATCATATTTAACACACACACACACACACACACACACATATACATATATATTGGAATTAATTTATAACATTTATAAATATTAGTTAAGGTGGTCATATTCAATTAACTATGTCTCTAAATCTCCTAAAATTAATTGTTATTTAACAATGGAAACAAAAATTAAAGAAAGTAAAGCTTAGGAAATCAATTACAAAGGAAGAGATAAGTTGTATGTTATAGAAAAAAGAGAAACATATTTGAAAAATAGAAAAAATAGAAAATTATTAGGCTTAATTCGGCGGGCTTAAAGGGCCGGCCCGGGCTTGGCCCTAATGGGCTCAAACGGGTCGGGTCGGGCTTCGGCCCTACGGGCCGGGCGGGTTTAGGGCCAAAGGGTCAAATGATGACCCCTAGGTCTCCCCTTAGTGTGTAGGACCCTAGGAAGAGAAGATAAGATGAAGAAGAGGGGATTCTCTTTTCAGAGAGTCATAGCCTTTTTTCTTCTCTTTGGGTCTAGATCAAGGGACACTTTTTTTTACATAAATTTTGACACGCCTTGTGAGCCATTAGATTTTAAAATGTTCAATGGTACAGATTTATTGTTTGAATGATGTCAACATACAACAAGGTGACGTGGCAAATGGCATGGCATTACATATTTCTAATCTAAAATTAAACTTTTCTTCATTAAAAGAAAAAAAAAATTAAAAGTGGAAGAATCAAAATCAACAAAAACTAAAAAGAAATAAAAGAGGAAGAAGAATAAGGAGTACTATTCTTATCCAAGGTTTTAAATATCTGCGATATTTCCGATATATCCCCCGATATCTCCTTTTTTTGACGGACTGATATATCTTGGAGGGTAAATATCTTATCTTCTACCGTTTCTGCGAAATTTCTCCGACATCGTCAAATATCCCCGATATAATAGATATTTGCGATATATTCCCGATAAAGTGAAGAAATATCTGTAAAATTTGAGGTAAAAAAAAAAAAATCAGTAATTCTCTAAATGAAAATCTGTGTGAAGAGAGATCTCCTAAAGGCAAATCTGAGTGAGGAGAAATCCCCTCAAGGCGAATCTAGGTGAGGAGAAATACCCTCAAGGCGATTTTGGGTGAGAAGTAATTCTCTAAATGCAAATCTGTGTGAGGAGAGATTTGGCACTGTGTAGTCTGTGACTATGTCTGTAAGTCGGTATGTAGTTTGTAACTCTGTAGTTGAATAATAAAAAGAAGATAAAGCCATAAATGTTCAATTATTCAAATGAGGCCAAATGACATTGCAGAAGGAAGTCAAGGAACCATATATGGATGACATGATGAGAAGATAGTGCAGACTACAGAGTACGGAGTATTAAATTTTGGCTATGCATCTTGAAAAAGTGAGGAATAATAAAACTACTGTGTAGTCTGTGAGTGTATAGTCTGTAGTTGAATAGTATAAAGAAGCTAAACAGGCAAAGAATTTTGGCTTGTATACTGCTACTACAACATGAAGTTGCGGCTGCGAGATAAATAGGCAAAGAATAATGTGGTCAATGAAAACAAGTATATAGATCTACTTCATGTTGCAAGTGAGACGCTTGATAATGGCATCGATCCACTTCATGATTGGATTATGCCTGCACACCTCGATGATGAAGTTGGAAGACCTCTTCCACAAGTTGTAGAAACTGCAACTAATGCTGGAATCAACGTAGAGAGAGTCTTATCTGAAGAAGTTGTTAAAAACCCAGAAGATAATTCAGATAGTGATGATGCGTGGGGTGGTACAAAAACTCCAGATAGTTCTGAACTTCTGATGATGGTGGAGAGGGTGGAAGCGGAACTGGTGGTGGAGGTGAAAGATATGAATATGGACAATCTTCTGTGGATGGAGGATTCCAATTTACCTGTGAAGGTAATTTTGATCATACCACCCAAGATGAAGACCACGGAGTGAGAACAGCTAGTCGTGGTGCTCAAGAGAAGACCCGATATGGGAGGAGGACTAGAGGTGCAACTGATGATCAAAGTACCCCATCTGATGTTTCTTCAATCGCCTTAAGTTTTGACTCTATCAGTTTAGGCACAGAGCGCAGTGGGATCTCAAATGAATCTTATGAAGGCAACAATCAATTTGGTTATGATGCTTATAGATATAATCAATATGGAGAAGTATATGATCAGTCATCCAGTTTGGTTCATCCTTATTATCCCCTTATAGGGGAAACAGTCGGCAGCTCTAAAGAGATCTATAACTATCATGTTCATCACTACAATTCGCACTATATGGGTCATATGTCTTGGTCTGATTATTGCATTTTCGTAGACCAGCGAGCGGCTTTTCAACCGCCTAGAGTCTCTTTTTGGATGTAGATGAAGTTGACATTCATATGTAATTCTAAATTTCTAATAAATTGACTTTTTTCAAAAACGACATTTTGTTATTCTGTATCCCTGATATATCCCCGATATTTCTGATATCTCCCTTTTTCAAAGTACCGATAGATATGAAGATACGGATATTTAAAACCTTGTTCTTATCAATACTGTACACGATCAAAAGAAGAAGAAAAATAACAGAAGATCATGTCATTGAATCTCTTGACGCTCTTTAAAATTACCGAGGTCATCATATTCTTTCCACGATGCACGTACCTTCAAAATTGCCCAACTTTTCATCACCAAGAAGCTTGAGTGACAGCTGTTTGCCATCATAACTTGGATTTTGATTTTTAGGTCAATATATACTTACTTTGAATTGGTAGGGCACAATAGAATACCTTGCTTGTTGATCTTTCCAACACGAACATAGACAAGTGGAATGCAGAAGCACCTCGCTAGCATTCCAATTTCCGCCGTTTCAAAATGATATTCATAAAAAACTATTCTCCTATTTCGATCAATGTTCAAAAAACCTAGCCCAACAAATTCACCAAGCCATGCAGCAATCACGTTAGTCTAATTGCTACATACAATTTCAAATACATGCATTAATTTCTATAATTCAATACTCTTGGATTATGGTTTATAGCATATACCTGAGTTAACTAAGCCAGTAACCAAACCTCTACGGAATCATTCGAGGCCTTCATCTTCAACAAAGGCTTCAACCGCTTGTCGGCGAGTCGACACTCAAGGTTGGTGATGGAAAGCTGGGCAATTTTGAAGGTGCATCGGGGAAAGAATATGACCTGGGCAATTTTGAAGGTGTGTCAAGACCTTCAATGGCGTGATCTTCTTCTATTCTTCTTCTTCTTTTATTTCTTTTTAGTTTTTCTTTTTAGTTTTTGTTGATTTTGATTCTTTAAATTTTAATTTTATTTTTTTTTAATGAAGAAAAGTTTAATTTTAGATTAGAAATATGTAATGCCATGTCATTTACCACATCACCTTATTGTATGTTGACATCATTCAAATATAAATCTGAACAATTGAATATTATAAAATCTAATGGCTCACAAGGTGTGTCAAAATTTGTGTAAAAAAAAAAGTGTCCCTTGATCCGAACCCTTTTTCTTTTTGTCCACTTCAAGCCATTCTTCATGGTTACTTTATTGGACATTTGGTAGTTAATTTCAACTATTGCTATGCTCTAATTCAATGCTGTTGTCGTAAGTAACTAGAAATTTTGTTTGGGTGGTTGGTAAATTCGTTAATTCAATCCATTCCCACCAATTTGTTCGCTAGTGGGATTGATGAAAATGTTTCGGCCACATCCTTGAACAATGAAGGAGAAATTGAAAGCTATGAACATATCAATATTTGTTCTTTTCTTGTTACTAGTCTTTAGCAAACGTTCAAACCCTTGTACTAATTCTCCCAAAATGTACTCCGTTTTCTCTAATAAATAAGAAGTGATCGAGTTCAATGATCTTGGAGAAAAGTTTGATTCTTTAGTTTTTTTTTGAAAGAAATAGTACATAAATTAATATGACCCTTAATCATGGTCAAAGAATAGTACAAAGAGACTACTCCCAATAGACAATATATATAAGCTCCGAGTAGTCTATGCTAATAAAATCAACTCGCCTCGTAGGCAATCTATTCTACCTAACTCTACTACGCCAAGCACGCCATTGTGGTGCGAGAGAGCCAGGTACTTCTATAGAGACTTCTAGAGAAGCTCCCACTAGCATAGACATTATTCTAACTGCAACTAAACAACTCAAGCAACTAGTACCTCCTTACCCATGGAGGCTTTGGGTGTACCTTTCTCATTTGGCAAAGTAAACTCCAGGAGCCCATTCACCAATTTTTCTGTCTTCTTTGAAGCCTTGCTTTTCTTCATAGGTGAGGTTTTCACCACCTTGCAGTCAATTTTCACCTTGTTTTTTACACCTTGAGGACAACCCACTTCTTAGCACTCTCCTGAGAAGAATTCAAAACAATCCCATAGTAACATTGTCCAAATTGGTTCTGCCCATAGCTAGAGTGAACCTTGGTTTCTTTGGAGAGACACCATCTTCCTCCAATCTTTTCCTCCTCAAACCAACTACTGGCGACGTCATGGCCACAACCAATTCGCCAGACAAAGGTTTGGTAGTCTCGCCATCCTCGTTGGCCTCCAGACCATCAACATTAGCCTCGACTTCACTCTCCAGGTGCTCGGAACCCCGCACCTCATGACCATCACCCTCAGGTACCAACTTGCTACCGGAAGAGCCCTCCCCTACTGGTCTGGGTTGAAGCGCCCTCTAAGCACGGGCCTTTAGAGTCGAGGCCGGGATAAACCGATTCAGACCCCGATTCCCATCTCCACCTACCTGAGCTCCGAACACCAAGGAAGAGCCAACCGCCGAGGTGTTATCAACCCTAGCCATAACCTGATCCAGATTTCTCCTCGTCGGGGTAATAGATTCCCTCAAAGCCACATCTAGAGGCGGGCCAGAACACGGAAGTCCCATATGGGTGAACTTGCCACAATCAAATTGCAACGTCCAAACATATTCTCGAAAAAGAATTCCAGGTCAACATCAATCCCGTCTTCCACCGTGAAACAATGATGGAGGACAATCGGTTGCATGAGATCCACTTTCACTCAAATCCGGATTCGACCTGTGCAGAACTCAGTCGTGTCTTTTTGCAAATACCGCCCTAGGGTGTAGCCCAGCCTACGAAGACACCTATCAGAATGGAACGCAGGAGGGAGGCCTTTGATCTTCACCCAGAAAGCCAGTGAATTCAGCAGTACAACCCCAATTTGCCCAACACCATCATATGGTGCCAGAACAACAGGCGCACGATCGAAGCCCCAAGGACCTCCCCTAAGTATTCTATTCTGGTTCGACAGGTCAGACAGAGTAAAAAAGAACCTGTCAATCTGTCATCATGCTCTTGCACCATATATCTACCATTGAGTCTCCAAGCCCTTCTAAACATCCTCACGAAAGATTGCTTATTGAAAGCCCTAGCTGTCAAAAGCTTGCCAACCAAGTAAGTTTGTGAGTTGCGCAAGCCCTCTCCTCGTGGTGGCCTCAAGTCCACCGGTCTCCAACCATCAGCCAATCCCAGAGAGGCCACCAACCTCACCGCCATCTCATCCACAGCATCCATGATAGCAAAATTCAAACTTAGAAAAACATAGGGTTTTCTGCTCTCTGACGTACACTCGCTCTAGGCGGCTAGGGTTTTGTGGTGTTATAACTTTGGCTAATATATTATTAGTTTGGTTCTTTAGTTGGCAAGAACTGACCTGTGATAATCAATATTATTTTAATAGTAAATTTATGATCAGCTTATTGACATATATACCCTTCCTCCACATAAATGATGTGTTGGATGAAGAAAATGATGGAATTTAAATAGAAATGAGGAATTCTAATTGATAGAGTTGTAGATTCCATTATTTCAAAAATTTTACAGAACTAGTAATTATTTCATCTAAACGCACAAGCCAAGGGTGATTATGTAGAGCATTTCAAATAATTCAACAAATAAAAACAAATTTAGAACTGAAGAACCATGATATCAAGCTTGTTGTTGAACCATTTCTGTCCTCATGGCTTCGGAGTTTTAGGAATATGAAAGGGTGCTAGTGTAATTTTGTTATGCTTATAAATAGGCTGTTGATGTACTGTTCACAATTAACAGAGAATATGCGATGTAGCCCATTCAGTTTTATACGCTTTCTCTTGCCCTTTCTCTCATCTTCTTCTTCCTTCGTCTCTGGTTCAATAGCTCAGCTTTCACGGAGCAAGACCGGCCTTGAGCTTTTGAATAGTGGCTACATTAGTCTTGAAGGATAAAGCCAAGACATTGTCATCGATGTTGGTGGCAAACAAAGTGGTAGGAATTGACACGGTTCCTGCACTTGAACTTCCAAAGGCAGAGATTGCGCTATAGTAGGGTTTTCTGAGTCAGCATTATATTGGAAGTGCACGAGTCCCTTGGGAATAACAAACAGGTCACCTGCCTGAAGAGTCTGAGTAAAGAGGTTATTCTTTGTGTCGACAAAGCCAACTTCAAGGCTTCCGTCAACAAGGAAGAGGAGCTCAGCGGAGCGAGGATGAGTGTGTGGTGGGTTAGCAGTGACAGCTGGGAATATATGGACGGCATATGAAACACTCTGCCCATTAAGAGCAGGGAACTCAGCTGAGGTTGCATTCAGTACTGTGTGAAAGGTTTTGGGCTCGTCTCCTCCAACAAGAACACGCATGCCGGTGTATGTGAAGAAGTTTCCATCTACTGTTCCATTTGGAGGCGCAACAAAGTCACTAAGAATGTCTGGATCTCCTGCCAATGTCATTTGAACAATGGCAAGTGAACAAATTAGTAGTGAGAAGTATTTGAGGCTGGAAGTTCTTGAAGCCATGGTTTGAACTTGGATTAATCTTTTGATGTGTGCTGTGGTATTGCTGGATGTGATACTGGCTAGATAAACCAGATACTATTAATAGAGTTCAATTGGGTTGAAACCGCGTCAACTAAAAGAAATATAATGGGGTTTCAAATAGATTATTGCTGCAGGCCTTTCTGATATAAACTGGAGATGAATACAATGCGCTGTAGTAGGAGTTCTACAGTTGTTTATTGTTCATTTTTCTTGAAATAGATACCATGAACTCGACAACTTCTGCTTGCCACCATCGTTTTGTTCAAATAAAACTGGACAAAAGTTAGACCTTCTTTTCTTTTGGATGTTCGTTGGTTCATCCATTGAATTGCGTATGTGGTCTCAGTTCACAACATTCTTTGCTGACAATAATTTTCAGCAGAATAGAATCTTAATATATGTTAATTAATACTTTAATAGTAGTTCCAAGCAAATCTCAAATTTAAGTTAGTTTTATATATGAGGTCCAAGTTAGCCAATACTTGTGTCGATACAAATGTAGCAGACCTTGTCAGATAACCTAACGTGTCTGACTCTGTCAAAGATGAGGATACAAAAATAAAGGCCAAACACCATTGATAAATACTACAGGGAATATGTGAACAATATTGTTCTGCAAGAAAAGCAGACCAGGAAAGAACTAAAGATTTGACAAATAAGTCACCCTTTCTTTTTTGTTAACAACTTAACATTACCTCATAATGTGGCAGGCAGCGGTGACACCGGCGATACCACGTCGGGATTGGTGCGTGGTGGTGCAGCCGGAGTTGCTCAGTTCATGAGTTCTGCTGCTGTGAAAGGTCGGATCAAGGGTTTTAATGCTGAGATGGGTCTGGGTCTACCTTTGGTGGATCTAGGCTTTGGGCCTCAATTTTTGGGCTTGTTGTTAGTGTTTTGTAAGGTCTTTCAGGCTGCATGCTGACAGCCTTGGGGTAGTCCCCTTTGCGTAGGTGAACTCAGGGTTTGAGAATAAAAGTAGGGTTGGATTTTGAATTGCTAAGATAAAACTCTATTATTGTTACGTTACTAGCTTAATGTAGGTTCACCACAACAAATGTGGGCAACAGCCACATTTGTATTGCCACGAGCTGAAGGAAATGTTGAAATTGGGGTAGTTGGTGTCCATATCTCCCGCGTACAAACACAAAGTGTGGGTATGTTTTATTTTATAATTGTTAAAATTTTCTTTCCTGCAAACCCGTACATGACATGGTCCTAGCTTTTAATGAATTTATATATTTTCATTTTTTATTCATGAGTGGGTGTTTAAAAAATATTAAAGTTCATGGGAAACAGAACCTGATATTCGTTTCTCATCTCTCTTATCTATTCGAAACTCTTATCATCTTCCCTTCTCCTTGAACTCACTGAAACCATCAGTCTATCTCTTCTCTCTTCTCTCTTCTCTCTTCTCTTTAGTTATAGATTTAAGTGCTAGAAATTAAATGGGTTTCTTCTTTTCCCTTGCTTTTTAATTACTTTGTTTTGGTTGATAGTGAGAAAGTGGGTGGATTCAACACGAAGGTAGCCGCCATGTATTGTATTCTCCGCCTCCTAGATCTGGGACAACTCGGCAGTAAAACTATTGTTCTTAGTTGTATGATATCAAATTTGGTAAGTCTCTTGTACAGATCAGATTCTTTGCTCTATATATATGTATTCAGTTTGCTTTGATGTTAATACAACCTCTTTGATTTTGAAGGTCACAGGTTGCTGGAGGCCTAGCTTGTGGAACTCCTCATATGATCAGTGCTACGATTAAAGGCCTTGCTTGGTTGGCTTATGAGTTTTCTGACCTTGTTTTCAATTGCTAGCAATTTGCTACGATTAAAGTTCATTTCATTTATAATTTCTTTTAGATCTGAACAATTGCTTTGGTGCGTCGTCGTTTTCAGTCTCGGTGGAGGTAAGTTTGATCCGAGTTTGGATCTGGCTCGAGCTAGTAGTGGTATACTTCCTCTGTGGGTGAGAGCTGCGGCCTTGCCTGTCTCGTTGGTGAGAAGTTGATGGGGCTAAGAATTTTGGCTGATCTGCTGGTCGGTGGAGGTGGCCTTCGTAGGAGACTTGTGGGACTGGGTATAAGGCGAGGCTTTCCTCATAGGTTGTTGGGTGATGGTGATGCTGAGATGAGCTCGTTTCTTTAAAGCCACGGAGGAGGGCAATGGTTCTCGATTTGGGTGCGATTGCTGGTGGTGCTAATGGCAATGATTTGGCTGACCAGATCGACCTCATTAGAATATGATTTCAGGCATGGGTCTACGCCTATGATCTCTAATCCAAGATCTCAAATTTCATCAGAGTAGAGGCTGAAACAATGGCAATGACTGAATCCAAGCCGATCATCATTGAACCCATTCATCCCCAGAAATATGAAATAAAATGAATAAGATCAGGGATATCAGCCATCCATCCCCAGGAATACTCGATATTGGACCAGAAGCATTTAAAAAAAAAAAACAATTATAATAATAATTCCTACCCACCATTGTTGTTAGTGGTCCCAATGTGTCAGAGCTTCTCAGAGAAGCCACAGACAAGGAAATCGAGACTATTAAGGGGAAAGCCACCCCTCTACAGAGCACTGACCCTATTAAATGTGGCTGTAGTGTGGCTATGGCTGCTAGACACACACATGTGTGTCCTTTGAGGTCTTTTTGTCACGCAAGCTGTGTGTGGCCTTTGCCCATAATTGTAGTAGTGGTTGCTCTACGATTTCCTAAACAGTGATGCAAATCGATTGTGCCCCTCAGAGGTGGTCACTGTGTATTGCTAACCACATTTTCTATTAATGGATTGACATCCAATTTTCTTCAAAAAAAAAAAAAAATAACATTACCTCATAATCAAAATTCAATACATGTCTCATTAATGGACAATAGTGAAGACTTATCTGGGGACGCTAAGGAAATCGAGTCGAGAAGTTAATAGTTTGTCATAATTAGTGTTTGGCTCCAATTTTGCTGCAGCTGGTCAACAGTCTCTTTTCTTGCGCGGACGTGCCAGCACCGTTCGGGTGCGGTCGTCGGGGGTGTCCCTTGACCTGACTTCTATCAAGCGATTGTAGACGAGGAGAGCACCAACCTCGTCGTGGGATTCTTTGTGCCTCGTGGTGAGGACTTTGCTGAAGTTTCTTCTTGTTCACAAGTCGATACTCAATATTGCAGATTGAGCAGAGCGAAATCACCGAGAAGTATTGAGATCTTGCTAAAGCGTGACTTTAGCTTGGCTGGGTTGCTAGGGCGTTACCCTTGCTTGGCTGGTTCTGTAACCGTTGTGGTCGCGGCACTACCGTCGGCTCCTGAGGAGACTAGGACCGAAGCACGTTGACAGAGGGTTTGGTGGCACTGAAAGTCGGCTTCTGAGAAGACTAGGACTAGGAGTGTGATCACCGGTAAGAGAAAGAGAAGGAGAGGAGTTGCTCTTAGAGAGGTTGCTCTAGAGAGAACTTAGATCATCTTAGAGATGTTTTGATGTTGTGTTGTGAATGTGTGTCTTAGAATGAGAGGAGAAGGTGTTTATATAGGGAAGAAAAAGAAGAGTGAAATGATGAGTGGAAGAAAAATAATGAAAGTGGAGTATGAAAGTGATTTGTAAAATATGGAAAAGATAGAGAAATGATGAAATGAAAGCAAAGCATGAAGGTGCAGAAACATGGAAGTGATGATGATCTATTAAAGAGATTGTAGTAGAAAAATATATCTAAGGAAAAAAAGAAAAGCATCTAGCTTTCTTCATGTGGGTATGAAACATGAACATGTGAATATTGAGCTTGTTTTAGGTCAGTTTCTGCCCCTTTATTCCTTCAATTATTTCTCCAACAAGCCTTCAGAATGAGCATTCGACTTCTTCATAAAAAATGTTCCACTATGAGTGTAGATCATCCTGACAAATTTTCAGAGCTTTATTCCATGCGGTTGGGCTGGAAATGCTGCTGGACCTCTTACAGGTCCAGTTTTCCAGTTTTGCTTCTGTAGAAAATTGGACTGATTGTTTGAAGGCCTTCCACTCAAAACTAGCTCTGGAACTCTTCATAAGAAATGATACTTGGGCTTTCTAGAATTAATCTGGAAAGTTTTAGCTCATTTAGATTTCATTTGGTTAGTCTGCCGCCTCTCCTTCCTTGTTTAGCTCGGTTTCTCCTAGCCGAAGTAGGAAAATGTGCTAAAGTTAACTTTTCATGCTTCCATGCTTCCATAGTAGGCTTTATTTAGCCTCTAAATATATATTTCGAGCTTGTCGACAATATATAGCTTGAGCCACTGACATTGGCTCAATTTCTCCAACACATGCCTTGTCAGACCAAAATGTTCATTTTGGGTCGCAATAACAGATTAAGTAGATTGCTGTATTGTTTCCTAAATAATCTTGTGTTGATCACTTGATCTTTTCTAATTTATCTTTAACATGCATGAATATCAAAATGTTTAACGGGGGAGGATTCAGTGCACCGACGTGCACTTGCACCGACATAAATGGATGGTTAGATTATATTAAATACACTCTTAAGTTATTAATAAAAATATTAATTATAAATATCAAGGGTTCTTTGAATAAGGGTTTAAACTTAAAACTGTCTCGAGCGTGTTCTCTGGCTCTAGTTTTTATAACTGAAAGTGAAGTCCTTTAAAAAAATATTAGAGATGTGATCGTCGAATTTAAGCAATTAAGCATTTACTTGATTACTTCTGCAATTGAAATTTAGTGAGGAGAAGATTAGAAAAGGTTCCAATGTTATTGGGTACATTATTCAAAGCATGAAAAACAAACAGTACGACTACGACTACAACAAGAAACATCGGAATGTTCATCTCCAGTTGACATCAGATAATCAGATATAGCTCCATGCAAGAAAACAAACTCTCTTGCCTTTTTCCTGTAACTATAAATAATGTCTTTGTGGAAACCGAAGAACCTCATCCAACTACCCAATATCACAAGTCGATCTTCACATCATTAATCAAGTTTCCAACCATGGCTTCAAGAACTTCAAGCCTCAAATTCTTCTCACTACTAATTTCTTCACTTGCCATTGTTCAAATGGCAATGGCAGACCCGGACATTCTTACCGATTTCATTGCCCCAAATAAGACAGTAGATGGAAACTTCTTCACATTCACGGGAATGCGTGTTCTTGTTGGTGGAGACGAGCCTAAAACTTTCACAGTATTGAAGGCAACCTTGGCAGAGTTTCCTGCTCTAAATGGGCAGAGTGTTTCATATGCAGTCCTTGAATTCCCAGCTGGCACTACTAATCCACCACACACTCATCCTCGCTCTGCCGAGCTCCTCTTCCTCATTGAGGGTGCTCTTGAAGTTTGCTTTGTCGACACAAAGAACAACCTCTTTACTCAGACTCTTCAGACAGGTGACCTGTTTGTGTTTCCCAAGGGACTTGTGCACTACCAATACAATGCTGATTCACAAAACCCTGCTCTAGCAATCTCTGCCTTTGGAAGTGCAAGTGCCGGAACTGTGTCAATCCCTACCACTTTGTTCGCCACCAACATCGATGACAATGTCTTGGCTTTGTCCTTCAAGACTGATGTTGTCACGCCCCGAATTTTGAATAACAAATTCAAATCCGAAACATGAATTAAACAACTTAAACAAATAAACGTTCTGAATTTTTTTTTCTCAGAAACAACCTCGCCACTCACGCTCAAATTCAAAACTCGAAGACCTCGAGTTAATTATTACAACTCACTCGTACAAAGTAAATTGTAAAGCTCTAATGAGCATAACAAACCTCACAACTGAAAATCAGAGTATTACAAAGCAGCTACTCTACACGGTTCGATCACCTTCCTGAATTCTCCAGTCCTGTAGGATTATCCGCTACACCGTTTGAATAGTGTACCGGGATTGCAACAACACAAAACCCGGTAAGCTTTTGACAGCCAGTATGAGTAAGAGAAAGAATGGTTGATTTATTATAACACAGTACTTTTAACTCAAGTAACAACCAACAATTTCAACATCCACAAAGAAAACCACAATCTCGATAATCGATCACCAAAATCATTAACTCCAAATCATTTGAAATCACACACAAAGAAATCAAATGAATCACTCATCTCTACTCTTAACAAGATGTCTTTATCCCCACAATACGGAATAATATTTCTCAACTTTCTACAAGTCTCATCCATCACTGCACTTCCCAATTAAACTAATAAGAACATTAATCATGCATAGAAAATTAATTCAGGAAATAACCAACACGCATAAAATCAGAAGTCATAGTAATCCCTGCATATAATTTAGTTCAGGAGATTACATTAAAAACAAACAATAAAATGAAAACGAGAAATAAACGGGAAATCGAACCATAGAAATGATCAAGGAAATAAATAGAGATAATAAACAATATAACCGAAAAAGAAGAAAAGAGAAAAAGAATAGAAATTTAAACAAAAGAATTAACAAGGAAATTAATTAAAAACATCATCAACTCACACTAATAAATCCATCCAAAACTCAACACCTTTTACCAAAAGGACTCTTACAAGTCACATCGTGACAAAATCATAGGAAATGTTAACCTAACAAATCATTATGAAAATCCGGTCCAACCTGGACACGTTGGCAGACAGACTAGAGCTCTAACTGATCGAAATCACTAACCGGGCCAAAGGCGTAATTACGATATATTGCCTGAGGATGCAACCTGCAAACCCCGGATCTTTAGGCCAACCTGACCCTTAGATCAAAACATTTAAGCGAGTCGCACTGGACCCAAAATGTTAAAACAAATCAAACGGAGAAATCACAACCTGTGACTCTCAAATCCTCAGACCACCGGTCGTCAGATTAAAACATTTAAAATGGTCATACCGGACCTGAAATGTTTCCCAACCCAAAAGGAGAAATCACAACCTGCAACTCCCCAAATCCTCAAACACTTTTCAAAACAATAGAAATACCATTTCCCACGACATATTGTTTCCCGAAAAGTCATACCCAAAAACAATATATGAACTCACTCACAAATATTGTTTGCATCACAACAATTCTACCAATACATATATGTTTCCGACATATGTAAATATTCAATTCAATAATCCACATACCACAATGCCACACCATCCATATATATATTCCACATAAATATATATATACGTAATTATCCGCTCAGGGATAATCACTAATACCAACTATAGTCCACACAATAAAATCGTGAAATTCATTTTTATAGTTTAAATACATTTTACTTACCTATGGACCGTAGTTGATCAAGCCCATATGATTTAAAACAAATATTTATTTCATAAATATTTTCACACAATTACGACAAAATAAAGTAATTAAATTTATTCGGTTCGTAATATGAACCACGTGAGGTTTACTCACCTCTAATCCCGCTGCGTCTTCTTAACAGCTCAAAATACGATTCACAATCGTCCGCCAACTCAAACCGTCAATCACCTAATCAAACATGACCTTAACTTAGCCAATAACTCAAAAACATAATCAAACGACAATCCAACGGTCGGATTGAAATTAAATGATGATCCAACGGTCGGATCCTCACGGATCGCCTTCCTAATCACTGTTTTGCATTTATACGAAGATCCAACGGTCGGATCTTCGCCCATGACCACACAAAGCCACTGGGACAGTCATAAGATCATCATATCAAAACTACAAGTCCATCTGACGGTCCTAACTTCACAGATCACAAATCTAACGATCGAAATCGATCTAAACTTAAAAATTCATAACTTAATCATACGATATCCAAAAATTGCGTATAATATATCGAAATGATCGTATTGAAATATAGAATCTGAAAATGTACAGAAACCATATTTTTGATCCCCGGAGGTGGCCGGAAAGGTCCGCCGGAGTTAGTGGCAGAGCCGCCGCCGACCACCACCAATGGTGTCGGGGCGGGGCTGCTCTTCTTCCTCTCATCATGCTTAACAACTTTCATAACTAGCACGAAGTCTGAAAATGACCGGAAGGGGTCGAAAATTACCTTGAACAGTATGAAGGTGGCCGGAATTTTCCAGAAACCGGCGAGAAACTGCAGAAAACGGCGAGCTCCAATTCGACGTAAAAACGTCAATTTAAGGCTTCGATTCCTTCTGAAGAGTTGTTAAGAAACTCAAGAAGAACTCACTGGTTCAAGAATCACAGAAAAATATGGTCTGTAGCTCGAGATATACCGATCGAAAGCTTCGGTGGTCGGAAAAATTCCAGAATTTTGCAGAATCCGGCAAGGCTCGATTTCGACGTCAAAGCTTCAATTTCAGGCCTCGATGCCTTCTAGAGAGTTGTTAATAACATCAAGGGGAACCCACTGGAAAAAGAATCAATCAAAACCATGCACTACAGCTCGAGATATACCGATCGAAAGATTTTCGTTTCGGATTGAAAACTTACCGAGCTCCGACGAACGTGAAACCGGTCACTCTAGGTGCAATCCTCCTAGTATGATGATCAGCAGGTTGAGGGGAGTTCATGGAGCCAAGGATCGGAAGTTTTGGTGGCCGGAGCTAGGAGAAAACCGGCGTTGACCAAAATCGAGCTTAAATCGGACCGGGCTTGCCGCCGCCGCTACAGGCCGCGCCGCCGTGAAAGGCTGCCACAGACAGGTGCGCAAGGACCATACGAAGCCAATGGAAGAAGTTTGGTGAGGATCGGTGGCCGGAGGAGGAAGAAATCGTCGATCGAAGTTTTGGAGGCGATTTCCGGCGGGGAACTAAAATCGCAGCAGATTTTCCAATTTTGGAAAAATCTGTTTTTATTTTTGGAAATTTCCAAAAATGGAAGCTTTATACTAAATTGGAAACTTTTTCAAAAAATCATAACTAATTCATACGAACTCCGATTTTTGCGTTCCGCATATGCACGCGATCGTATCGACGAGCTCTACAACTTTCATGAAGAAAGTTTTCCCAAATTTTGAACGTATAAAAAGTCAACTTTCGCGAGCCCCTAAATAACGTTCGTTTTTTCGAAAATTAATCGTTCGAACTAATTCCACAACTTCACCGAGCCTCGTACTCGCTCCCACTATCGTGAAATCATTTCTAAAAATCCACGGAATTTAATTTGGATTTTTCGGGGTATTACAATCTACCCTCCTTAAAGAAATTTCGTCCCGAAATTTAAGCCCAAGTTAATTGCTCTCGATTACGGTTAACCTAACCATCGAATCTCCATCTTTCCCAAAACTGTAGTAATCTACAAAGCCACAGCCCTTTGTATAAAAATACATTCCTATGGCCACTAAATCCTTTCATCACGATGTAAATTCACAAAACAACTGCTCAACATCACTCCACATCAATTACACAAAATCATCACGTGGATCATCACATAGATCTTCACAGAGATTATCTCATAGATCCTCACATAGATCATCACCCTGTACTGGCATATAAGCACAGTAAAGATTCCCACAAAGCGTTTCGCTACTCCATTAGCATCACGGTAAATCTCTATAGTAAAACTTAAGCATGCACTATTCTACACAACAATAGAGATGCATCACTCAAAACAAATCATCCCCAAAAGTACGCCAATAAAATATGTCACCCAGTGATGATGACTTGGGCTTGCTCAATCCTTGGGCTAAGCATTAGGGCTGGCCAATTGGGCCGAAGAAACCGAACCATTCACATTTCGAACCGGCCCGAGCCAATTTGGGTTTAACATTTGGGCCTACCATTCGGGCCGAACAATTGGGCTTACTATTTGGGCCTACCAATCGGCCGAACAATTGGGCTTACCATTTGGGCCTACCAATCGGCCCACCGACTTCCAGCTCGGCTACGGTATGAAATTGTACATACCGTAGGTATACCGTATATACGTATGCATACCGTACATACCGTATATACGTATGTATACCGTACATACCGTATATACGTCCGTATATCAAGCATATACGGGATCCAAAAATATTTGTAAGAGGTAAGGTTCGAACTCCCGACCTCGAACACGAAGGTTTTGCTCCCAACCACTGAAGCAAGAGCTACCTTCATTAATATATGCTCACGTGTTATATTTATTATGTCATAAGCGACATAAATAAAATAACGGGGGAGGCAAGGTTCGAAACCTTAACCTGCTGCACGAAACCTTTGTCCCCAACCACTGGAGCACAAGCTGTGCTTAATATAATGTGTACAAATTTTATACTTATTATGTCATAAACGAACATAATAAAAATAAACGAGAGGCGAGGTTCGAACCTCAGACCTCTTGTACACAAACTTTACACTCAACCACTCGAGCACGGCTGCTCACGTTATTATCCATACCAATCCTTTTATTTAAACCAACTGTTTCAACTGTTTCAACAATTCGGCCCAAAACATCCAAAACTGTTTCAGAAACTCGGCCCATCATGTCCAAAACTGTTTCTGAACCTCGGCCCATCAGGCCTCCACCCACAGCTACAGTGATGCCTTGATCCGAGACAGGCCCAAGTACGACCCACTTGTGTCACGGCTTATCCCTTCCGTGATTTACGGCAGTCAAATCTGCTTTCGGCTACAGCTGTCTGCCACAGCGCCTCGAGATTCCCTCGGTCCCCTTACACGCTCTCCACGCGCCAACAACTTTTCCGGGTTTCAGGGCGACTTTAATCCAACGCGTAGAATGAATCACAGGAATCGTCCATCCAACGGTGGAGATCTGCTCACCTCGCTCTATAAATAGGTGCATTCTGGAGAAAAACTGTTCACACCAAAGAAAAGAAATTTTCCCCAGCCATTCTCTCTCAAACTCTTCAGCCTTCCTCTCGAAACTCAAATCCTTTCTTCATCAATTTCAATCCTTCTCCTCCCGATCTTCTCTTCCATCTGGTAGATTCAATCTCTTCTTTTCTCTGAACTTTCAGATCTCCAACCCACCATCATCATCCTTAATCCCTTTAACAACAACTCCTTCAAACACCCGACAACTTTACTCTTCGATCTTCACATCCCCTCAACCCATCACCATGGAACCACGAACTCTGCAACTGATGGAGCTACAAACCCAGCAACAAATCGAGGATGGAGGAAACAACCAAGCAGCCGGGAGTAGTGCCAACACAGATTTCTGGCGAAGCCGTGCCAGGTGGGTTCCTACTCCAGATCAAATAAGGATCCTCAGGGATCTTTACTACGACAAGGGAGTTAAGACCCCAACTACAGAGCAGATTCACGAGATCTGTCTCCAGCTGCAACAGTATGGACAGGTTGAGGGCAAGAACATTTATTTTTGGTTCCAGAATGTCAGGGCTCGAGAGAAGCAGATGAAGAGGTGCAATCAGGCTGCTCAAGTACCCATGGGAACTAGTTCTCTTGGTACTGGTGGATCCATTGATCTCAATTTTGGGTCCACTGGTTCTACTGGTGCTGGTGGATCCATCGACATCAATTTTGGGCCAGCTGGTGGATCCATTGACATCAATTTTGGGTCCACTAGTTCTACTGATGATGGTAGATCCATTAATCTCAACTTTGGTTCCACCGATTCTACTGGTAATGAAGGATTTCTTGATTTAAATTTGTTTCATATTCTTCCTCACCCTTCAATACTAATACCAGTACAACTCTTTTGGCACAACAGGAGGACAAACATCCCTGCAACAACGAGGAGGAGATCACCAGGAGGTTGAAACTCTTCCTCTGTTCCCCGTGCACGGCGAGGACGTCTTTGGTAACCCGAAGGCTACTTCCGAGGAAGGTAGCGCATTTGGTTACTATTCTGGTGGCTCAGGCGGTTACAACAGTGGCTCTAACGTTTCTCTTGAGCTCAGCCTCAATCCATCCGGAGCTGCTGACTAGGCTTAGCATAGCATAGTCCTCGTTTTCCTTTTTGTAATATAAAATCAATAAGATGGTGTGCATGTCGTTTCTTCTTTTTGTTAAACCAACAACAACACCAAGGATCAACCTTGGTCACCCAATACTATTTTCAAAACCATTGACAACTCTGCTGCACACATCAATCATAATGATTTATCACAAACAATCAATTAAGTTGCACAGAGGTCTAGCTAGCATCCTTAGAGTCAAACCAAACACAAAACAATTTCATCGCTAGAGTCTGGGATTAATAAAGCTAAACACATCCTGAGTTAGCTAGGAAAAACCCACATCTTTAGAGTTACTCTTACTATTCTTATAAAATCTCAACCATTTCCTCTATTAATTGCTCCCTCAAACTTACCACAATTCAACCTTAAGATTTCACGATTCAGAATCCGAATCAAACTCCATATCGCATAGTAATTCACTTGAACCACTATGGATACCCAACCATGTCACTAAAATCGATACCCAAAATTGCACTTAACCATTTCTCCTAAAATCCATAACCACATAAACACACTCTCGTCAAATATCATTTACAGAGAGTTGATTCTAAATCTCTCCACTAATTACCGACCAAGATCAACTCCACATGAGTCAAGAATCTATTCAAAAACATTAGTATATCCAATTTAAAAAGGCAAAATTACTATCGATTAATACTCGTATCCACATTACAGACGAGCATAGGTCCACACCATGCCTTCAACCAAACACTTCAACAATCAAAAGAACCTCATTTCCATAAAACAATTCTCACTGACTCAACAGAGTTAAATCCGAAGGTTTCCATTCCTTAAAGATTATAACTCGCGGCAACTGAACTCATTCTAATACGAACTTCCAAAACAACTTTAAGGTTCAATGTACTACCCCTTTCGAATATCCATCACCTAAGAAGGATAGTATGCTTGGCTAATACACGTATAGCACTTAAAACACGGCATGAGTCAAATACAAGTCCATATTAGCCAAGTCAATACTACAGGGAAGGTATTCACGTTCCTAAAACGACCTAGCGGCCTAAACAACTCCCAACACTCACGCATACCCAATGACTTAGCCAATACCGAAGAGCACACGATGGGGATCCGCTGCAGACGGGCCATCACTCGGAAAGTATTGACACATCACCAAATATGCACCTTACGCTCTGATACCAAACTGTCACGCCCCGAATTTTGAATAACAAATTCAAATCCGAAACATGAATTAAACAACTTAAACAAATAAACGTTCTGAATTTTTTTTTCTCAGAAACAACCTCGCCACTCACGCTCAAATTCAAAACTCGAAGACCTCGAGTTAATTATTACAACTCACTCGTACAAAGTAAATTGTAAAGCTCTAATGAGCATAACAAACCTCACAACTGAAAATCAGAGTATTACAAAGCAGCTACTCTACACGGTTCGATCACCTTCCTGAATTCTCCAGTCCTGTAGGATTATCCGCTACACCGTTTGAATAGTGTACCGGGATTGCAACAACACAAAACCCGGTAAGCTTTTGACAGCCAGTATGAGTAAGAGAAAGAATGGTTGATTTATTATAACACAGTACTTTTAACTCAAGTAACAACCAACAATTTCAACATCCACAAAGAAAACCACAATCTCGATAATCGATCACCAAAATCATTAACTCCAAATCATTTGAAATCACACACAAAGAAATCAAATGAATCACTCATCTCTACTCTTAACAAGATGTCTTTATCCCCACAATACGGAATAATATTTCTCAACTTTCTACAAGTCTCATCCATCACTGCACTTCCCAATTAAACTAATAAGAACATTAATCATGCATAGAAAATTAATTCAGGAAATAACCAACACGCATAAAATCAGAAGTCATAGTAATCCCTGCATATAATTTAGTTCAGGAGATTACATTAAAAACAAACAATAAAATGAAAACGAGAAATAAACGGGAAATCGAACCATAGAAATGATCAAGGAAATAAATAGAGATAATAAACAATATAACCGAAAAAGAAGAAAAGAGAAAAAGAATAGAAATTTAAACAAAAGAATTAACAAGGAAATTAATTAAAAACATCATCAACTCACACTAATAAATCCATCCAAAACTCAACACCTTTTACCAAAAGGACTCTTACAAGTCACATCGTGACAAAATCATAGGAAATGTTAACCTAACAAATCATTATGAAAATCCGGTCCAACCTGGACACGTTGGCAGACAGACTAGAGCTCTAACTGATCGAAATCACTAACCGGGCCAAAGGCGTAATTACGATATATTGCCTGAGGATGCAACCTGCAAACCCCGGATCTTTAGGCCAACCTGACCCTTAGATCAAAACATTTAAGCGAGTCGCACTGGACCCAAAATGTTAAAACAAATCAAACGGAGAAATCACAACCTGTGACTCTCAAATCCTCAGACCACCGGTCGTCAGATTAAAACATTTAAAATGGTCATACCGGACCTGAAATGTTTCCCAACCCAAAAGGAGAAATCACAACCTGCAACTCCCCAAATCCTCAAACACTTTTCAAAACAATAGAAATACCATTTCCCACGACATATTGTTTCCCGAAAAGTCATACCCAAAAACAATATATGAACTCACTCACAAATATTGTTTGCATCACAACAATTCTACCAATACATATATGTTTCCGACATATGTAAATATTCAATTCAATAATCCACATACCACAATGCCACACCATCCATATATATATTCCACATAAATATATATATACGTAATTATCCGCTCAGGGATAATCACTAATACCAACTATAGTCCACACAATAAAATCGTGAAATTCATTTTTATAGTTTAAATACATTTTACTTACCTATGGACCGTAGTTGATCAAGCCCATATGATTTAAAACAAATATTTATTTCATAAATATTTTCACACAATTACGACAAAATAAAGTAATTAAATTTATTCGGTTCGTAATATGAACCACGTGAGGTTTACTCACCTCTAATCCCGCTGCGTCTTCTTAACAGCTCAAAATACGATTCACAATCGTCCGCCAACTCAAACCGTCAATCACCTAATCAAACATGACCTTAACTTAGCCAATAACTCAAAAACATAATCAAACGACAATCCAACGGTCGGATTGAAATTAAATGATGATCCAACGGTCGGATCCTCACGGATCGCCTTCCTAATCACTGTTTTGCATTTATACGAAGATCCAACGGTCGGATCTTCGCCCATGACCACACAAAGCCACTGGGACAGTCATAAGATCATCATATCAAAACTACAAGTCCATCTGACGGTCCTAACTTCACAGATCACAAATCTAACGATCGAAATCGATCTAAACTTAAAAATTCATAACTTAATCATACGATATCCAAAAATTGCGTATAATATATCGAAATGATCGTATTGAAATATAGAATCTGAAAATGTACAGAAACCATATTTTTGATCCCCGGAGGTGGCCGGAAAGGTCCGCCGGAGTTAGTGGCAGAGCCGCCGCCGACCACCACCAATGGTGTCGGGGCGGGGCTGCTCTTCTTCCTCTCATCATGCTTAACAACTTTCATAACTAGCACGAAGTCTGAAAATGACCGGAAGGGGTCGAAAATTACCTTGAACAGTATGAAGGTGGCCGGAATTTTCCAGAAACCGGCGAGAAACTGCAGAAAACGGCGAGCTCCAATTCGACGTAAAAACGTCAATTTAAGGCTTCGATTCCTTCTGAAGAGTTGTTAAGAAACTCAAGAAGAACTCACTGGTTCAAGAATCACAGAAAAATATGGTCTGTAGCTCGAGATATACCGATCGAAAGCTTCGGTGGTCGGAAAAATTCCAGAATTTTGCAGAATCCGGCAAGGCTCGATTTCGACGTCAAAGCTTCAATTTCAGGCCTCGATGCCTTCTAGAGAGTTGTTAATAACATCAAGGGGAACCCACTGGAAAAAGAATCAATCAAAACCATGCACTACAGCTCGAGATATACCGATCGAAAGATTTTCGTTTCGGATTGAAAACTTACCGAGCTCCGACGAACGTGAAACCGGTCACTCTAGGTGCAATCCTCCTAGTATGATGATCAGCAGGTTGAGGGGAGTTCATGGAGCCAAGGATCGGAAGTTTTGGTGGCCGGAGCTAGGAGAAAACCGGCGTTGACCAAAATCGAGCTTAAATCGGACCGGGCTTGCCGCCGCCGCTACAGGCCGCGCCGCCGTGAAAGGCTGCCACAGACAGGTGCGCAAGGACCATACGAAGCCAATGGAAGAAGTTTGGTGAGGATCGGTGGCCGGAGGAGGAAGAAATTGTCGATCGAAGTTTTGGAGGCGATTTCCGGCGGGGAACTAAAATCGCAGCAGATTTTCCAATTTTGGAAAAATCTGTTTTTATTTTTGGAAATTTCCAAAAATGGAAGCTTTATACTAAATTGGAAACTTTTTCAAAAAATCATAACTAATTCATACGAACTCCGATTTTTGCGTTCCGCATATGCACGCGATCGTATCGACGAGCTCTACAACTTTCATGAAGAAAGTTTTCCCAAATTTTGAACGTATAAAAAGTCAACTTTCGCGAGCCCCTAAATAACGTTCGTTTTTTCGAAAATTAATCGTTCGAACTAATTCCACAACTTCACCGAGCCTCGTACTCGCTCCCACTATCGTGAAATCATTTCTAAAAATCCACGGAATTTAATTTGGATTTTTCGGGGTATTACAGATGTAGCCACCATTCAAAAGCTCAAGGCTGGTCTTGCTCCCAAGCCATGAGAATAGAATTACATAACGCCAGTAGTAGAACAATTTGTTCTTCAATTGCTTCCTCTTCTTTTGGCATGGTTTTTCGTTCTTTAATTAATCTGCTTTGAATAATTATCCTTGAAGGTGTGCAATGGATATGTTGTCAACTAGTACTACTTGGAAGGAAAGGGAATGATTACGGGGTAAAAACATTCCTGCGTTTACTAACACATAAAGGAATCGCAATGATTCCGGGTAAAAGAAATCCTGCGTTTACTAACACATGAAGGAATCGGAATGGATGTAGGTCTCACCTCCTTATCAGGAATCGATTCCTGAATACTTAGGAATTCGATTACGAAGGGGGGAGATGGGTTTAGGAATCATTCCTCCGGAATCAATACCGATTCCTTTCTTCTCCCATTCCACTTGTCTCCGATTCATGATTATTTTCCATTCCAAGTAAGTAAACGTGCCATAGTTAGCATCCCCGCACATTGCTGCGGGTTTATTATTTGCCTGTATACAAGAAAAGTATTCATTTACGACCCGAGATTTATGGCGTGCATTAAATGTTCGTGCCGTAAATGAGTATTGTACGTTTACCGATGAATAATAAAAGAACGCTATGAATGATACTTTTTGACGACATTTTTTATGACGTGCAGTATATGCACGCCATTAAAGTTACAATTTTGTTTACATTAAAGGCGTTCTCTGATGGTACGCCATGATTGTGCGAAATGCGCCAAAAGTTTCGGCGAAATATACTGCCCTCTCGAATGAAAAAAAAAAAAAAAAAAACAGAAAGAGATATAAGGCTGGCCAAACTCCCCTCACTTTCTCCCTCTCCCTCTCAAAATCTCCTCACTCTCTTCCTCTCCCTCTCAAAAGCTCAGCGACAGTCTGAACCCTGACCATGGCCGCTGCTCCTCCTCCGCCGCCGCCAGCCTTCCATCCTCGTCTTCTAGCTCATCAATTTTTTTTTCTTTCACAATTATAAATTTAAATTTGCCTATTTGAGGATATATAACGAAAAATAATAGAAAGAAGAGGAGGAGACCAAAGGGTTTTGTTCATGGATTGATGAGAAAGAGATGTTGTTCGCAAAAAGAAATCAGTGTTGGTCCTAGGTTTTATTTTAGTACCAAATTGATACTCGATATAGGTGTTAGTTAAACCAATTTGCTGCATAGATTTTAAAAATTAGACAATCTGCTACCTTTCCGATTTAACTTGTTTATGTCAATTCCCCAGTCTAAACATTAATATGTGGACAACACGTGGGAATATTTTGGTAGTTTTGTTTTAACCAAGTTTGTTGCTCTTTGTGTTAATGGTACACAAGCAACTGACAAAAATTCATTAATTTGACATATTGGTAGCAGGTGGCTAATTTTGAAAACTTAAGGTAACATATTGGCTGAAATATATAAAACTTAAAGTAAGTATTGCTAATTGACATTAAGATGAAACTTAAGATAGCAAATTGAACATGCTTTTTTAATCACCAACAATTTTAGTGATTATACTTGTACCCACTGGCGGCCTCTATGAACAGTATCAATTGTTAATGGCTCCCAGTAGATCAAGATCTATGAGGAATTACTCTCACGCGTCCCAATTCTAATAGAAGAGATAAAATCAGTTTTTAAGCATTCCTTTATCATATGTATTTGTCTTTCATGTACTTACGTCCTCTGTGTTCCATGTAAAAGTCGGACAGTTCGTGCTATTGCTTCTATTGCATTTTCATGTACATACCGTCAATGATTTATTACTTAGTCTTGTATAGATTCAAATTAAGCCTCTCCCTTTTCATACGTATTTGAAGCTAGCAGCTCCCACTAATCAAGATCTATGAGGAATTACTCTCACGCGTCCCAATTCTAATAGAAGAGATAAAATCAGTTTTTAAGCATTCCTTTATCATATGTATTTGTCTTTCATGTACGTACGTCCTCTGTGTTCCATGTAAAAGTCGGACAGTTCGTGCTATTGCTTCTATTGCATTTTCATGTACATACCGTCAATGATTTATTACTTTGTCTTGTATAGATTCAAATTAAGCCTCTCCCTTTTCATACGTATTTGAAGCTAGCAGCTCCCACTAATTAACATTAGTTGAAATAGAGCTAGGGCTCTAGGGCAAGTGGTTGATGAACTAGCTGCTAGCAGGCTTCAATAATTTTGAAGATTATTGTTACCCCGCAATGAACATAGAAGCTACGGATCTTCCTGATTTTATTTTTTTTTCAAAAGAGAGGAAGATCTGAGCATATGCTTCTACCCCGCAAGGATAGATGGAGATGATCAAAAGTCAAAATATGCCTTTAAGTTCTTGGTATCTAGCTATTTCGATCAAGAGAAACAAAACAACTGTAAATTTGCAGCTACAAAACAAGAAATGCTTTGTAATTTTCATCAGTATGCCAGTTGACACTATAGGTAGGCCGGCCTGCAGCAACACTACTATGTTCAACTCCAATCACACGATTGAAAACTCTATAAATAGCTCTTCATCCATCTTAGAAGTACCACATCCAACAATACAAATCACATTATAATACAACTATACAAGTCAATCAAATGGCCTCGAGAACTTCCACCCTCAAATTCTTCGCATTACTAATCTGTTCTCTTGCAATCGCCGAAATGGCAATGGCTGGAGATCCAGATATTCTTAGTGACTTCATTGCGCCTCCAAATGGAACAGTAGATGGAAACTTCTTCACATACACTGGCATGCGTGTTGTCTTTGAAGAAGATGAGCCCAAAAACTTCACAGTTCTGAAGGCAACCTCCGCTGAGTTCCCTGCCCTTAATGGTCAGAGTGTTTCATATGCAGTTCTTGAATTCCCATCTGGCACTACTAACCCACCTCACACTCATCCTCGCTCTGCTGAGCTCCTCTTCCTTGTTGACGGTACCCTTGAAGTTGGCTTTGTCGACACAAAAAACAACCTCTTTACTCAGACTCTTCAGGTAGGTGACCTGTTTGTTTTTCCTAAGGGACTTGTTCACTACCAGTACAATGCCGATTCACAAAACTCGGCTACAGCAATTTCTGCTTTTGGAAGTGCAAGTGCAGGAACTGTGTCAATTCCTTCCACTTTGTTCGCCACCAACATCGATGACAATGCCTTGGCTTTGTCCTTCAAGACTGATGTAGCTACAATTCAACAGCTTAAGGCTGGTCTCGCTCCCAAGCTATGAGGAGAAGATTATTATAAGTAGTTTAATTAGTATTGCTTGGTAGTTCTGTTTTACTTGTTATGATTTTCCAATTTTAATAAATACCCTCAATAAGCTGGAAGGGTATTCAGCAACATGTGTTACTGTTATAAAGTGTTAAAAACATTTCTCACAATTCATTTATAATCAATTATATAGATCCACTTTTTGTTCGATCTATTTGTGAGTCTGACTTTCTTTGTGAGTCTTTTGAACTCCATTGTAAATTGCAAAATGATTTCAATTAATATTTCTGATATAATAGGGATGCATGAACGTCAATAACATATGTACAAGGCCACCGGTCCTGACTTTTAGGAGGCCTGAGGCGAACAATTGAAATGAGGCCTTCATATGAAACTTTAAATACAATTTTATTTTCTTCTTAAAATAAGTACTTAAAAGTAAAATTATAAGGGAAAATGATAAAAAAAAAAAATGTCACTTAGATGTGCCTTATGATACTTTAGGAAACAAAATATTACTTATAATAATTTAGGTCATCCCTTAGTAACCTGACACTAAAAATAACAATAATTACAAAAACTGTGACTGACAGCTCTCTCTCTCTCTCTCTCCCCCCTCCCGTTTCCCAAGCTCGTTTGACCATTATAAAATGAATTCCGTGTTTTTTATGCTCCCGGGCAACGTCATTCTGAACGTCTTCCACAAGCTTGTCGTCTGCTTGCCTAGCCTCCTCCACTCTGGCATCCTCTTCAAGAATTTCAATTTCGGCCTCGAACGTGAGATCGACCCCGTCGACAATTACCGCCCCCAATCGGAGCCATGCTCTAGCCAAATTCACCAACCACTGCCGCAACTGCCTCCTCGAGCAAATCTACACGTGGTCCTAAACAAATTGGTATTATGAATAACTGTTTTCGAGAATTAGAACTAAATAGACCATAACAAAAATCGAAACTCTCAAAATGATAATTCATCAAAAGCTTGAAACTATATCAAAATGCGCTCAAATTTCATAGATTACATCGACTCGATAACTATAGCAACTTATCGAAAAAATGGGATCGATCCAACGGTCAAATCTTCCCGAATCGAAACCCGAATTCCCGAAACTTCAAAAATTCCTATCAATCTCAAAGTTCATCGTATTGTTATCAAGCTATATCCACATGTTCGTAACGATGATCTCTACCCAGCACACTAAAGTAAAACACCAGAAACTGCCGAGCGCACCCTCATGCGCTACCACAAGCGGCTGTGTGTGGGCCACACTCGCCATCACCTCCGACCCTGAATTGGGTCACAATACCTATGCCAGATTGTTTCTTACAATAAGCCCAACCATTCATAAAACTAGAACAAAGTCAGGATTTAAGCCATTTGGCTGGAATTACCTCTAAAGCACACGGGGTCCGATTTCTTCAATGCTTCGATTTTCACTTCTCCAATCAAATTGAGCTATGAGGCTTGTACTGGGAAGATCAGAGGAGCATGGGCTCAAAACCTAGGTGGTGGCATTGCCGTAGGTGGCCGGAATTCGACAAACAAAATTGGTTTCTCCATTCGGCACCGCGAATGGTTTTCTTGTCGTTTCTCATTCCTCACGGCTGGATAGCCCGAATGACACCCATGCGTATGTAGAGGAAAAGAAGGCAGTTTGAACGGCAACGGCGCCGTGGTTTGAGGTGGCCAAATGGCGGAGAAATTTTCAGATTTCCGATTCGGGTCGGGTAGGTAATCTGGGTCTGTCTCGGGAGAAAATGCAAACGTTGGTGCTGTGATTGAAATGGAAATTACTAAAAATGGAAGGGTCAACACTCAACATACTGCTATTTATACTTTTATAGTAGGTTCCCCAAATTACTTTTCAGAACGTAACTTCTTCATTCGAACTCCAATTTTAGCATGTCGCATGTCCACAAACTCGGTTTAACGCCCTCTACAACTTTTAGAAGAAAGTTTCCTCAAAATGTGAACAAAATAAAAAGTCAACTTTTAATTCCCCAAAACTATCGAAACAAAGGTAAAAGTGAAGGCGATTGCTGTTCACCGTCCAAATAACTAGTAAACCGTTAAATTTGGTTGTGGGGTATAACAATTTGGGTTTTAATTTAACCAATTTCCTACAGGTTTTCAAAATTTGACAATCTGCTTCACTTCCGTTAAATTAACTTGTTTATGTCAATGCCCTAGTCCAAACATTAATGTGTGGACAACACATGGGAACATTTTGGTAGTTTTGTTTTAATCAAGATTGTTGCTGTTTGTGTTAATGATACAAGAGGAATTGTCAAAACTTAATTAATTTGATAGACCGGTAGCAAGTTGCTAATTTTGAAAAGATAACAAATTCGCTGAAATATATAAAACTTCAGGTAATTCACTGAAATATATAAAACTTAAAGTAACAAATTGACATTAAGGTGAAATTTACGATAGCAAATTAATCATGCTTTCTAATCCGCAACAATTTTAGTGATTATTGTACCCACTGGCGGCCTCTATGAGCAGTATCAATTGTTAATGGCTCCCAGTGGTCTTGGTCTCAACTCGAGATCTATAATGAATTACTCTCACGCGCCCCAATTCTAATTGAAGATATAAAATCAGCTTTTATGCACTCCTTTATCATATGTATCTATCGTGCATGTACGTCTTCTGTGTTCCATGTAAAAGTCGGACAGTGCTATTGCTTCTATTGCATTTTCATCTACATACCATCAATGATTTATTACTTAGTTTGTATCGATTCAAATTATGCCTCTCCCTTTAGGTTTTTTACACGTACTTGATGCTAGCAGCTCCCACTAATTAACCATAGTTGATGAACTAGCTGCTAGCAGGCTTCAATAATTTTGAAGATTATTGTTACCCTGCAATGAACATAGAAGCTACGAATCTTTGTTTTTTTTTCAAAAGAGAGGAAGATCTGAGCATATGCTTCTACTCTATTCCATTCTGTAGTTAGTAAAGACAGATGGAGATGATCGAAACATGTCTTTAAGTTCTTGGTATCTAGCTATTTCGATCAAGAGAAACAACTGTAAATTTGCAGCTACGAAACAAGAAAAACTTTGTAATTTTCATCACTATGCCAGTTGACACTATAGGTAGGCCGGCCTGCAGCAACACGATTGAAAACTCTATAAATAGCACTTCATCCATTTCAGAAGTACTATCACATCCAACAATACCAATCCCATTTCAATACAAGTCAATCAAATGGCCTCGAGAACTTCCACCCTAAAATTCTTCTCACTAATAATCTGTTCTCTTGCAATCGCCGAAATGGCAATGGCCGGATATCCAGATATTCTTAGTGACTTCATTGCACCTCCAAATGGTGTTGGAAAATTTGGTCGATGGATGCTACTTCTTTCTCCAGATTTCACCTCCTACAAGATCTCAAAAATACAATATATTAATAACAAATAATAATGATAATATTATTGTCATAATAGATTAAATAACAAGGATTATAGAACTTATCTATTGGATTTGTAGGCTTCCGAATGACACATTACTCGAAAAGAGTTTAAGGTTGAGGCATGTAAACACTGCCCTTAAGAGTAGATTTCGCCCCTCGGAGACAATGTCTTGGTGTAGCAGGTTTGTGGCGCCCTACCCTCCAGGGTACAACAACTGTTAATCCTTGTAAGCGTACACTCGCAAACTTGGATCCTAGAAATGCTTGATTTTTCCTTTGGCATTATGGAAGAGGTTTATGGAAGAGCATGCAAGAACAAAGAACTTACTAGAGAAATGGCTATGGAGAGAAATATAGAAAATAATGAGTTTCATTGTATATGTAAGACCAAGAAGTGATAGGTATATATAGTAGATGAAAAGGCTTAGAGATATGATGCAAATTTAATAAGATAATTATTGGAATATTGTAACTCCCGTAACCTTAATATGCCCTAATATTATGAACATAATGAATTAGTAACGTTTTAGCATAAATGTATAGTAAATAGTTTTTCAATGAATTGGGTGTTACACAAAGTATTTTGAAATACACAATCAAAATTTCCAACAAATGGAACAGTAGATGGAAACTTTTTCACATACACCGGCATGCGTGTTATCTTTGAAGAAGATGATCCCAAAAACTTCACAGTTCTGAAGGCAACCTCCGCTGAGTTCCCTGCTCTTAATGGTCAGAGTGTTTCATATGCAGTTCTTGAATTTCCTTCTGGCACTACTAACCCACCTCACACTCATCCTCGCTCTGCTGAGCTCCTCTTCCTTGTTGGCGGTTCCCTTGAAGTTGGCTTTGTCGACACAAAAAACAACCTCTTTACTCAGACTCTTCAGGTAGGTGACCTGTTTGTTTTTCCCAAGGGACTCGTGCACTTCCAATACAATGCTGACTCAGACAACCCAGCTATAGCAATTTCTGCTTTTGGAAGTGCAAGTGCAGGAACTGTGTCAATTCCTTCCACTTTGTTCGTGTAATACCCGAAAAATTCAAATTAATGTCCGATGACATTTTGGAAATGATTTCGTAGGCGTGGGCACGAATACGAAGCTTGAAGGAGTTGTGGAATTAGTTCGAACGATTTTATTTCGAAAACGAACGTTATTTAGGGGGTCTTGAAAAGTGACTTCTTATACGTACAGAATTTGGGAAAACTTTCTTCATGAAAGTTGTAGAGCTCGTCGATACGATCTCGTGCATATGTGGAACGCAATATTCGGAGTTCGTATGAATAAGTTATGAATATTTGAAAATTGGGAATTTTCTATAAATATCAAAAAAATGTTGACTTTTTTCATTAAGGACGAAACTTTTCTGTTTTTGCGGAATAGTCCCCCGGATTCTCTCTCTCTCTCGATCGAAACCCTCAGACCCGGCGGGTCGTGTTCGACCCGACCCGGCTGGTTCTCTCCCCTCCGGCCTCCTCCAGCCCCGGACCCGGACTCCTCCGTGATCGCCGCTCCACGCCCAGCCGTCCCCTCCCATCGCTTCGCCCAGACGCTGCTCCAAAAGCTGGATCGAAGCCACCCAGACTCTTGATTCGGACCCGGCCGGAAAACCACTTTTCCGGCGTTGCGATCGTTCCCATTTTTGTGATCTCCTCCTCATGCTGATCATCCCCATGTAAGCCTTTCATCACGATTTTGTGTATAGAACGCTAGATCATGGTTTGACTTTTTCGACGTCCCTGATTTAATCTGAAATCTGATCGGACGCACAGGATTAATCCGACTTCCAAGCTTGATCTAGGACGATCTAGGCCAAACCAGACTTAGCTCCAGGTATGGAAGTCGACCACCCTTTCATTTTGAACCAGTTTGTAGTTGGTCACTTTGCCATCTGAGGTGGTTGACCGGCGTTGACCGCCGCGTTGACCGCCCACTGACCACCGCTTGTGGCGGCGCATCAGACCATATTTCGAGTTTTCATTATCTGGGCGATGATCTATGCATCCATACGAGCGTTTTGATATATTACAAGGTTATGTTAGAAAAAGTTGGTAAATAGTGGATTTACGTTTTTACGTTACTATTTACGGTTTTTACGTTTTATCTTCGGTTTACGATCTACGAAGATCAGACCATCGGTTTTACTTCAAATTTTAATATGTTGATCGTATGACTGTCCCGGTGACTTTGTGAGGTCACGGGCGAAGATCTGACCGTTGGATCTTCGTATATTTGAGAAATAGTGATTCGGAAGGCGATTCGTGAGAATCCGACCGTCGGATTTTCATATAATTTTGTGAAGATGTTAGTAAGGGCGATTCAGGAAGATCTGACCGTTGGATCTTCGTGATAATTTTGGAGGATGATCCTAAGGGCGATCCGTGAGGATCTGACCGTTGGATCATCATATAAATTTGATCTGACCGTTGGATCATCATTAAATTAGAATCCGACCGTTGGATTTCTGTATATGTGTGGTCTATGAATGATTTCTAAGTTAAGATCGTGTTTGACTAGGTGGTTGATGGATTGATTGGTGAACGATTTCGGATCGTTGTTTTTGAGCTGTTAAGAAGACGCAGCGGGAATTTAGAGGTGAGTAAACCTCACGTGGTTCATATTACGAACCGAATAAATTTAATTACCTTATTTTGTCGTAATTGCGTGAAAATATTTATGAAATAAATATTTGTTTTAAAATCATATGGACTTGATCAACCACGGTCCATGGGGAAGTAAAATGATTTTTATTATACAAAATGAATTTCACGATTTTCTTGTGTGAACTATAGTTGGTATTAGTGGTCATTCCTGAGTGGGTGATTACGTATATATATATTTACGTGATTATATGTGGAATGGTGTGACATTGAAGAGTGTGGAAATTGGGATGATTAAAATACTATGAATTGAAATTTGACTTATCATATTTATATGTGATGATCATGATTGATGAGTTCTTGTTAATATTCATGATTTACATTGGAGTATGTATAGAGTTGGAGAATGTAGGATTCTGAGGACGAGGTGTCCGAAGTTTGACGGTTATGGATAACCGGAGTGTTTGTGTACTGAGGACAGGGATGTCCAAAGTGCGACGGTTTATTATTAACCGAAGTTGTGTACTGAGGACGGGGATGTCCAAAGTGCGACGGTTTATTATTAACCGAAGTATATGGTGCTGAGGACGGGGATGTCCAAAGCGCGACGGTTATAGTGTTAACCGAAGTATTTTGCCGTTGCTTGACCCTAGGCCAAGGTGTCAGAGGTAACGAGGCAGTTAGAGCTCTAACGTGTTATTGGGATGGACCAGAGTGGTGTTATGTGGGTTGGGTGTTTACAGGACCAGTGTGGTGTATTGTGATTTGAGGATTGTGAAAATGTATTCCTTGTGGTTTCCATGAGTGGGTTGATGTCTCTTTGCAGACGTAATACTGTTGAATTTTACTTGAATTGTAATTTAATAAATCAACAGTTCTTTCTTGTTTACTCATACTGGCTGTAAAAAGCTTACCGGGTTTTGTGTTGTTGCAACTCCCGGTACACTATTCAAATTGTGTAGCGGGTAATCCTACAGGACAGGAGAACCAGGACGGTGATCGTGCGGTTAGAGCAATGGTTATAGTTTTACAGCAATTGTAATAGTGAGGCGAGTTAAGCTCATTTGAGCCTTACAATTTGATTTGGTGGGAGTGTGCTGTAATAAATAACTTGAGGATTTGGGTTATTGTAAATTTGAGAGTTGTGAAGTGTGGTTGTTTGTGAGAAAAAAATTCAGGATGTTAGTTGTAATTTGTTATTATTCATGTTTCGGATTTGAATTGATTATTCAAAATTCGGGGCGTGACAGTTTGGTATCAGAGCGTAAGGTGCATATTTGGTGATGTGTCAATACCTTCCGAGTGATGGCCCGTCTGCAGCGGATCCCCATCGTGTGCTCTTTGGTATTGGCTAAGTCATTGGGTATGCGTGAGTGTTGGGAGTTGTTTAGGCCGCTAGGTCGTTTAGGGAACGTGAATACATTCCCTATAGTATTGACTTGGTTAATATGAATTTGTATTTGACTTATACTGTGTTTTAAGTGTTATACATGTATTAGCCAAGCATACTATACTCCTTAGGTGATGGAGATTCGAAGGGGTTGTACTTAGAACCTTACAGTTGTCTTGTAGGTTCGTATTGGAATAAGTTCAGTGGCTGCGAGTTACAATCCTTGAGGAATAGAAACCTCTTGATTCAACTCTGTTAAGTCAACGAGGATTGTTTTATGGAAATGAGGTTCTTTTGATTGTTGAAGTGTTTGGTTGAAGGCATGGTGTGGACCTATGCTCGTCTGTAATGTGGATACGAGTATTAATCGATAGTAATTTTGCCTTTTTAAGTTGGATATACTAATGTTTTTGAATAGATTCTTGACTCATGTGGAGTTGTGAGTAGTGTTGCGGTTAGGGAAGGAATTATTGCGGTTACTTCTTCCTTGTGCTTGTAAGTTGTTAAGCAGGGTTTAAGGTGCGAGACAAGAATTTTATTTTGTGCTCGATGGTTAGAGAGGAGAGACCATTGTTTTGGGTTGTCGTTGAGTACTATAATTCCTTCAGAATCAGGATTGTTGGTAGAATTGGAATTAGTAGTAGTTTTGGTGATTCTGAATTTGAATTGAGTTCGCGAGATGTGTCTTATATACGTGGTTGATGTTACTTGCATCATTTTGGAACGATACGTTACGATTCACAAGGAAAACTGGATTTGAAATTTATTCATTTGAACACCATGGGTTGATGACCTGACCGTGACTTGTGAATATAGTTTTGTTCAAGTGAATGAAATTGAATTTTGTGGCCTTTGTGTGGTGAACTAGTTTTCTTAAGTTTTGGATCGTAGTATGGAGATGGGCTGCAGTGAATTTGAAGTTGTTGTGTGTTTTAAGTTTAAGTAGGCGGGACACTTAAAGTTTTGCAATGGAGTTGATTTTGGTGTAATTAATTGGGAGAGTTAGAATCAGTTCTTGTGAATGATGTTGGATGAGAGTGTGTGCCTTTGGTGATTGATTTTAGGTGTTATAGTTAAACGCAATTTCGGATATTGATTTTAGTGATTTTGTTAGGTATCCATAGTGGTTCAAGTGAATTACTATGTGATATGGAGTTTGATTTGATTTCTGAATCGCTAAATGTTAGGGATTGAATTGTGGTGAGTTTTTGTTGAAACAATTGATAGATGGAATTATCGAGATTCTATAAGAGTTGTAAGAGTAACTCTAAAAACGTGGGTTTTTCCTAGCTAACTCAGGATGTGTTTAGCTTTATAAATCCCTAATCCTATCGATGAAATTGTTGTGTTTGGTTTGACTCAGAGGATACTAGCTAGACCTCGATGCGACTTAATTGATTGTTGGATTCTTTTTGAGTGATTGTTTTTATTGCATCATTATGAAAGATGTGTGCAGTAGAGTTGTTTATGGTTTTGAAAACAGTATTGGGTGACCAAGGTTCGATCCTTGGTGTTGTTGTTGGTTAAACAAACAGGAAAGAAAACATGCACACCATCTTATTGAGTTTATATTACAAAAAAAAAAAGAAAAAAAAAAAGAAAAAAAAAAGCGAGGACTATGCTATACTAAGCCTAGTCAGCAGCTCCGGATGGGTTGAGGCTGAGCTCAAGAGAAACGTTTGAGCCACTGTGGTAACCGCCTGAGCCACCAGAATAGTAACCAAAAGCGCTACCTTCCTCGGAAGTAGCCTTCAGGTTACCAAAGACGTCCTCGCCGTGCACGGGGAACAGAGGAAGAGTTTGAACCTCCTGGTGATCTCCTCCTCGTTGTTGCAGGGATGTTTGTCCTCCTGTTGTGCCAAAAGAGTTGTACTAGTATTAGTGTTGAAGTGTGAGGAAGAATATGAAACAGAATTTAAATCAAGAAATCCTTCATTACCAGTAGAATAGGTGGAACCAAAGTTGAGATCAATGGATCTACCATCATCAGTAGAACTAGTGGACCCAAAATTGATGTCAATGGATCCACCAGCTGGCCCAAAATTGATGTCGATGGATCCACCAGCACCAGTAGAACCAGTGGACCCAAAATTGAGATCAATGGATCTACCAGTACCAAGAGAACTAGTTCTCATGGGCACTGGAGCAGCCTGATTACACCTATTCATCTGCTTCTCTCGAGCCCTGACGTTCTGGAACCAAAAGTAAATGTTCTTACCCTCAACATGCCCATACTGGTTCAGCTGGAGACAGATCTCGTGAATCTGCTCTGTAGTTGGGCACTTAAATCCCTTGACATAGTAAAGATCCTTGAGGATTCTTATTTGTTCTGGAGTAGGAATCCACCTGGTACGGCTTCGCCAGAAATCCATGTTGGCACTACTTCCAGCTGCTTGGGTGTTTCCTCCCTCCTCTGTTGGTTGCTGTTGTTGTGGTTCCATTTGTTGCGGGGTTTGGAGCTCCATTAGTTGCAGAGTTCGTGGCTCTTGGGTCATGGGGTGAGAGGATGTGTAAATCGAGGAATACATGGTTTAGTGTTTGAGGGAGATTTTGTTAGAAGGATTGGAGTTGTTGAACTGGTGATTGGAGATCTGAGATTCTCAGAGGAAAGATGAGATCGAATCTTCAAATGGAAGAAAAGATCTGAGAAAGAAGGATTGAAGATTTGGAGGAAAAGATTGAAGATCTGAGAGTAAAAAAAAAAAAAAAAACTGGGGATTTGAGAAGAGAAAGGCTGAAGAGTTGAGAGAGAAAGACTTGAGCTCGGAAGAAAATTTCTTTTCTTTTGGAGTGAACAGTTTTTCTCCAGAATGCACCTATTTATAGAACAAGGTGAACAGATCTCCACCGTTGGATGAACGATCTCAGAATTTGAATCCACGCGTTGGATTAAAGTCGCCCCGAAACCCGGAAAAGCTGTTGGCGCGTGTTGAGCGTGTAAGGGGACAGGCCGAACCTCGAGACGCTGTGGCAGACAGCTTTAGCCGAAAGTGATTTGCTTTCCGTAAATCACGGAAGAGACGTGTCGTGGCACGTGGAGTGTACCGACAGTTTGTTGTTATTCTATCGCTTATGATAGAATAAATAAAAGAAGTTGCATGGATAGTAACGAGAGCAGCTGGTGCTCTAGTGGTTGAAGAGCAAGGCTCTTGTACAAGAGGTCAGAGGTTCGAACCTTGCCTCTCGTTTATTTTTATTATGTTCGCTTATGACATAATAAGTATAACATTTGTACACATTATATTAAGCACAGCTTGTGCTCCAGTGGTTGGGGGACAAAGGTTTCGTGCGGCAGGTTGAGGTTTCGAACCTTGCCTCCCCCGTTATTTTATTTATGTCACTTATGACATAATAAATATAACACGTGAGCATATATTAATGAAGGCAGCTCTTGCTTCAGTGGTTGGGAGCAAAACCTTCGTGTTCGAGGTCGGGAGTTCGAACCTTACCTCTTACAAATATTTTTGGATCTCGTATATACTTGTTATACGGACGTATATACGGTATGTACGGTATACATACGTATATACGGCCTGTACGGTATGCATACGTATATACAGTTGTACAGTATGCATACGTATATACGGTCTGTACGGTATACATACGTATATACGGTATGTACAATTTCATACCGTAGCCGAGCTGGAAATAGTAAGCCCAATTGTTCGGCCCGATTTGTAGGCCAAAATAGTAAGCCCAATTGTTCGGCCGATTGGTAGGCCCAAATAATAAGCCCAATTGTTCGGCCCGAATGGTAGGCCCAAATGTTAAACCCAAATTGGTTCGGGCCGGTTTAAATGTGGATGGTTCGATTTCTTCGGCCCAATTGGCCAGCCTTAATGCTTAGCCCAAGGATTGAGCAAGCCCAAGTCATCATCACTGTGTGACATGTTTTATTGGCGTGCTTTTGAGAATGATTTGTTTTGAGTGATGCTAATTGAGTAGCGAAACGCTTTGTGGGAGTGTTTATTGTGGTTGTATGCCAGTACAGGATGACGATCAGTGTGAAAACAACAATATGTGCAATGCCACGTGGTGATTTGAGTGTGGGTTGCTTGAAGCAATTGTTGTGTTGTAATTTTGAGAAATGATGCGGTGAAGGAATGTCATGTTGATGACTTAAGTGGGAATGAGGATTTCATTTGTGAATTCTAGTTTTGTGAATTTACATCGTGATGAAAGGATTTAGTGGCCATAGGAATGTATTTTTATACGAATGGCTGTGGCTTTGTGGATTACTACAGTTTTGGGAAGGATGGAGATTCGATGGTTAGGTCAACCTTAATCAAGAGGAATTGACTTACGCTTAAATTTCGGGACGAAATTTCTTTAAGGAGGGTAGATTGTAATACCCGAAAAATTCAAATTAATGTCCGATGACATTTTGGAAATGATTTCGTAGGCGTGGGCACGAATACGAAGCTTGAAGGAGTTGTGGAATTAGTTCGAACGATTTTATTTCGAAAACGAACGTTATTTAGGGGGTCTTGAAAAGTGACTTCTTATACGTACAGAATTTGGGAAAACTTTCTTCATGAAAGTTGTAGAGCTCGTCGATACGATCTCGTGCATATGTGGAACGCAATATTCGGAGTTCGTATGAATAAGTTATGAATATTTGAAAATTGGGAATTTTCTATAAATATCAAAAAAATGTTGACTTTTTTCATTAAGGACGAAACTTTTCTGTTTTTGCGGAATAGTCCCCCGGATTCTCTCTCTCTCTCGATCGAAACCCTCAGACCCGGCGGGTCGTGTTCGACCCGACCCGGCTGGTTCTCTCCCCTCCGGCCTCCTCCAGCCCCGGACCCGGACTCCTCCGTGATCGCCGCTCCACGCCCAGCCGTCCCCTCCCATCGCTTCGCCCAGACGCTGCTCCAAAAGCTGGATCGAAGCCACCCAGACTCTTGATTCGGACCCGGCCGGAAAACCACTTTTCCGGCGTTGCATGGGCCGATCGTTCCCATTTTTGTGATCTCCTCCTCATGCTGATCATCCCCATGTAAGCCTTTCATCACGATTTTGTGTATAGAACGCTAGATCATGGTTTGACTTTTTCGACGTCCCTGATTTAATCTGAAATCTGATCGGACGCACAGGATTAATCCGACTTCCAAGCTTGATCTAGGACGATCTAGGCCAAACCAGACTTAGCTCCAGGTATGGAAGTCGACCACCCTTTCATTTTGAACCAGTTTGTAGTTGGTCACTTTGCCATCTGAGGTGGTTGACCGGCGTTGACCGCCGCGTTGACCGCCCACTGACCACCGCTTGTGGCGGCGCATCAGACCATATTTCGAGTTTTCATTATCTGGGCGATGATCTATGCATCCATACGAGCGTTTTGATATATTACAAGGTTATGTTAGAAAAAGTTGGTAAATAGTGGATTTACGTTTTTACGTTACTATTTACGGTTTTTACGTTTTATCTTCGGTTTACGATCTACGAAGATCAGACCATCGGTTTTACTTCAAATTTTAATATGTTGATCGTATGACTGTCCCGGTGACTTTGTGAGGTCACGGGCGAAGATCTGACCGTTGGATCTTCGTATATTTGAGAAATAGTGATTCGGAAGGCGATTCGTGAGAATCTGACCGTCGGATTTTCATATAATTTTGTGAAGATGTTAGTAAGGGCGATTCAGGAAGATCTGACCGTTGGATCTTCGTGATAATTTTGGAGGATGATCCTAAGGGCGATCCGTGAGGATCTGACCGTTGGATCATCATATAAATTTGATCTGACCGTTGGATCATCATTAAATTAGAATCCGACCGTTGGATTTCTGTATATGTGTGGTCTATGAATGATTTCTAAGTTAAGATCGTGTTTGACTAGGTGGTTGATGGATTGATTGGTGAACGATTTCGGATCGTTGTTTTTGAGCTGTTAAGAAGACGCAGCGGGAATTTAGAGGTGAGTAAACCTCACGTGGTTCATATTACGAACCGAATAAATTTAATTACCTTATTTTGTCGTAATTGCGTGAAAATATTTATGAAATAAATATTTGTTTTAAAATCATATGGACTTGATCAACCACGGTCCATGGGGAAGTAAAATGATTTTTATTATACAAAATGAATTTCACGATTTTCTTGTGTGAACTATAGTTGGTATTAGTGGTCATTCCTGAGTGGGTGATTACGTATATATATATTTACGTGATTATATGTGGAATGGTGTGACATTGAAGAGTGTGGAAATTGGGATGATTAAAATACTATGAATTGAAATTTGACTTATCATATTTATATGTGATGATCATGATTGATGAGTTCTTGTTAATATTCATGATTTACATTGGAGTATGTATAGAGTTGGAGAATGTAGGATTCTGAGGACGAGGTGTCCGAAGTTTGACGGTTATGGATAACCGGAGTGTTTGTGTACTGAGGACAGGGATGTCCAAAGTGCGACGGTTTATTATTAACCGAAGTTGTGTACTGAGGACGGGGATGTCCAAAGTGCGACGGTTTATTATTAACCGAAGTATATGGTGCTGAGGACGGGGATGTCCAAAGCGCGACGGTTATAGTGTTAACCGAAGTATTTTGCCGTTGCTTGACCCTAGGCCAAGGTGTCAGAGGTAACGAGGCAGTTAGAGCTCTAACGTGTTATTGGGATGGACCAGAGTGGTGTTATGTGGGTTGGGTGTTTACAGGACCAGTGTGGTGTATTGTGATTTGAGGATTGTGAAAATGTATTCCTTGTGGTTTCCATGAGTGGGTTGATGTCTCTTTGCAGACGTAATACTGTTGAATTTTACTTGAATTGTAATTTAATAAATCAACAGTTCTTTCTTGTTTACTCATACTGGCTGTAAAAAGCTTACCGGGTTTTGTGTTGTTGCAACTCCCGGTACACTATTCAAATTGTGTAGCGGGTAATCCTACAGGACAGGAGAACCAGGACGGTGATCGTGCGGTTAGAGCAATGGTTATAGTTTTACAGCAATTGTAATAGTGAGGCGAGTTAAGCTCATTTGAGCCTTACAATTTGATTTGGTGGGAGTGTGCTGTAATAAATAACTTGAGGATTTGGGTTATTGTAAATTTGAGAGTTGTGAAGTGTGGTTGTTTGTGAGAAAAAAATTCAGGATGTTAGTTGTAATTTGTTATTATTCATGTTTCGGATTTGAATTGATTATTCAAAATTCGGGGCGTGACAGTTCGCCACCAACATCGATGACAATGTCTTGGCTCTGTCCTTCAAGACTGACGTAGCTACCATTCAAAAGATGAAGGCTGGTCTCGCTCCCAAGCCATGAGGAGAAGATCGATATAATTAGTTAATATGGTTCTGATATAACTTGTAATTCTTTTTTTATTTGAATAATTACCCTCAATAAGTTGGAAGGGTACGTCGCCACCTGTGTTACTGTGACAAAGCATTTATCACAATTCACTAATCATCAACTATCCATATTTTTATTTGATCTATTCGTGAGCCTGACTTTGTTTGTGATGAATCTATTGAACTCCATTGTAAATTTCAAAATGATTTGGATTTCTGATATAATAGGGAAGGGATGCATGAACATGAATAACACAAACTTAACTTAACCATGGTAATTTTCTGTAAAATAATTTTTACAGGGAAGAATCTTCTCGATCTTTATGAAAGGCTGCTTGTTCTTTTAAATTTTATCCCTGGTCCAAAGTTAATTGGTGAGAAATTCTCACCAGCAAAAGCTTCACTCCGGTGCTCAGGAATTGGTGGAGGCAAGTTTCAGAACTTAAGCAGGCAAAGGCAAAACTCCTGGAATTGGCTTGTATGGACTTTTTCAATGAAAGCTTACCATTGGAAAGTCTTGATCTGTATAAATTTTACCTTATCTAGTATTTGGCCTAATTCTGCTAGAAGAGATAAAGGTAGTTGCCTCCCTCCACTCGAATTTGTATGTATATATTTTTTTGAAGTCTGCTTCGATCATCTTCTGTGTTTTCATCCTTCAGTGGATTAATGGAATGGTTTAGTTTTAGTTTGGTTGAGCGAGCTTCTGCTCGCCTAGGATGAACGTCATCCTTTGGCTAGCTGGCTAGTAGGAGTTGGCTTTCAATCCTTTCATGTTTCACAAATGGATGGATTGGTTCATACGCTGCAAGGTCTTATGCCAGTTTGTACTCTGAAACACATCCCATTATTTACATGAGCTGTTCTTTGAGTTCTCTCGTACTGAGCTTGTATGGACTTATTGGTTCATTGGTTGTAATGATATTACAAAATCCAAATGAATGTCTAAACATGAAAATTGATCGAGCTCAACAATTAAAATGATATTGAGACTTTTTATCTGATCGACTAACCACAGTTAGAGGAATCTGTTTGTATATTATTGACAATAAATGAATACAAACAGTGGAATGCAGGTAGGTGGCTTACCCTTTCAAAAATCGACACATAATGCTTAATTATTCAAAGCAACATCAAAAACAACAAAACAATGAAGAATCAATTTTGTGATTCTATCTTCATGGCTTCGGAGCAAGTCCAGCTTTGAGTTTCCGAACGGTGGCTACATCAGTCTTCAGTGACAAAGCAAGGACATTATCATCAATATTAGTGGTGAACAAAGTGGGAGGAACTGATACAGTTCCAGCACTGGCGCTTCCAAAGGCCGAAATGGCTAGAGCCGGGTTTTGTGCATCAGCATTGTACTGGTAGTGCACAAGTCCCTTGGGAAACACAAACAGGTCACCGGCTTGAATAGTTTGAGTAAAGAGGTTGTTCTTTGTGTCGACAAAGCCCACTTCAAGGGTGCCATCAACGAGGAAGAGGAGCTCAGCAGAGCGAGGATGAGTGTGTAGTGGGTTAACTGTACCAGATGGGAATTGAAGGACAGCATATGAAACACTCTGCCCGAAAAGAGCAGGGAACTCTGCCAAGGTTGCCTTCAATACGGTGAAGGTTGTGGGAGGGGTTCCTCCAACAAGAGCACGCATGCCGGTGAATGTGAAGTAGTTTGCATTTACTGTTGCATTTGGAGTAGGTTTAATGAAATCCGAAATAATATCCGGGTCAGCCAATGCCATTTGAATTATGGCGAATGTAGAAATTAGTAGTGAGATGAATTTGAGTGTAGATGCCATGGTTGGAACTTGATTGGTTTGTTGAAACTAATCTGATGTGCTATTGCTACAATGTTGAGTAGTCAGATGAGGTGCTATTTATAGAGTGAAGGTTATAATATACTATTGCTGCAGGTCTTTCTATTGCGTAGTCAAGGTGAAATTTACAAAGTCTTTCTTGTTGTAGTTGCAATTTTACAGTTGTACTCTTTCTTGAAACTGATACAGGAATGTGACTACTTCATGTTTCTTATTTTGTCTTTATCAACAGTTCAACACAGCTTAAAATGGAAGATAGTAGAAGTATATGCTTAAACCATTGATGTTTTAGATGTTCCTCCGTTGATTCCTGATAGGGTAGGTTAAGTCATAATATTGCTGAATAAATGGATGTACATATGAATATTGTTTGAAATTCTTCCTCAATTTTTTATGGTAAAACAAATTAAAGTTATTAACTTTGAATTTAGGCCTCGCTTGGTTCACGGAAAGGAAAGTAATTCCTTTGTCTTTCCCATGGAAAGGGAAATAAAATTTTCCAAGAACTTTCTATTCCGATGATTGATAACGTAAGAAAAGTTATCAAGAAAGTTGTTAAAAAGGTTGTAAATAATGTAATAAAATAATATGTTGTGAGTAATAAATGCAAGGAAAGAAGAGAAAAAAGTGATTCCTTTGGGATTTGGAATGAACCACTTTCCCCTTTATTTTCCCTTCCTTTAGAAAATGAAATTCTTTCCTTTTGCATCTCAAACACAAGAAATGAAATAAAGCAGGAACAAATTTCCTTTCCTAATGTTTTACTTTCCGCGAACCAAACGTGGTCTTAATTTATCCACGGCTATAACTCTGTGTCCAAATCAATGTTACTGAGGCATTAACTTTAGCCCTTTCTTGTTGTGACATTGTCATGGTACGTGAATAAAATTAGAAACCAAAATAGTATGGAAGGAAAAAAAATTACAAGAGAAATATGAAGACAAACAGAAAATTGAATAAAACAAACCAACAGAATAAAGATATGTCTCTTTAATATAATTACAAAGGATCAAGGAGTGTTAACTGCTCTGCATGATTTCCTGATCTCCCCTTGCGTGCCTGTAAGTACTCCCACTGCTCCCAACTTAACCATGGCCTGCCCAAATTTCGCAGAGAAGCCAAAACTATTGGCAATTGTTGTCACTGTGGACTGAGTTATGGGGTCGAAAGCTAGCTCTTGGTCGATTTGAAGAATTCCTCTCCTGGCTCGTATTTGCTTGTAGAATGAGTTGTCAACAATGAACGAACTTGGTACGTACTCGTTCTGGTCAAGATCAGCAGTTTTACTGCCTGCTGAATTTTGAGGGCAGATAGATCTCAGCTTTCGCAGCAATGATGAATCCATGCTCCGGTCAGGTCCGCCAGTGTTTTGGAAATTGTATAGACGGTCTTGGAAGAGAGAACAATGTGCCACCCCAATGGTGTGACCGCCTGCATCGTGAACAAGCATGCATATATTAATCCCATAGGTCTACGTACACATAAATATGTGGGTAATTAAATTGCCTCACATGTCGATCATATTGTCAAACTGTCAATTGAGCAGTGATAAGGTGTAATTATGCTTAAATCTGTAACCAAATTGATGTTGGACAACATAACAAGTCAGATATGTCCAACAAGATAACATTTGCAAACAAAATATTGAAAGTTTGAGATTTGAAACTTGAAGAATAAGAAGAAGAGGCGCTGATGAGTATGTATTGTTTAGTACCAAGAAGATAAACCATGTCAATGGCATTGAGTCCTTTTCTAGCAAATGCTGCCACAGATTGATTCACTGAAATTGATGGAGCTGGGAGATCAACATTTGATGCAAGAGATACAAAGCCATCTCTTCTCCCAGTTTGAACATTGTATCGCACTCCTCCACTCTGAAATTAAGTACATAATCCATGTATCACCACCATGAATTAGCCAAGAACTTAATATACTCCAGAAAAGAAATACAGATCATATTGCTTACCAGACATACAGCTTCTCTGGTAGCCATTACAACGATATCGGAGCAGGAGACCTTTCCTGGGCATACAACTTCAACTGCAGCTTTTGCGGCATCAATGACATCATAACCCCGTACACTGAGATTCGGAGGAGCTGTTTTCTCACTGGAGCTTCCATCTAGCAGAATGGACGCATCACATCCCTTTTAAACAAAAACATATAAGCATGCATTAGCTCTTGCAGGTTAAAAGAGAAACACTATCGTTTATACCATATGCATATCAAACATAAATACCGGAAGGATACGATCAACTGAGCCACCGGAAGAGGTTTGGGTCATAACTACTCTAGAAGGTAGGCCCAAAGCCCAACACATATACTAGTCTCACATTCCAAACCTTGATAAGCCACATCTAGTTCCACATGGGAAAAGGAAGGGTGACAAGCCTAAACCTAACACTATATATACGTGTTTCCCCCCTCATTCAAGGTAATTAAGCCTTCATTCTATCTACTCCTATCTTATCAACTTTCCTACAAAGTGTTTGACTTAGGCATCGGAGAGTCGTAAACCAGCAACCCCGGTCTACCCTCTGACCTTTATTTGTGGTTGACAAGTGAAGGAGCTCGGAGATGGTGTGCCCTTCCGGTGATTCTTGGTACCCACTCAGGAGCCACGCAGAAACAACTATGAATTCATGGTGATAAATTATAAGATTTGTTCTCCTTTTCTTCTCAACATTTTTAGTACTTCTCAAGGTATTCGAAGAGAATTCTGAGTTTACTACCTCTATCAGTTTAAGTATGATGTGGAAATAGAATCATTTTTGTGGCATTGAATTCTCTTCTAACTTAGTAGATATATATCTAAACTTGTTAGGCAAAGTAAACCCTAAAAGCTAGTGTTAAGTTGTGTTAAGCTAGGCTAGCTAGCTCCAACAATGTATACCAAATTAACACCATCTTCACGTGCTAGCTTTTACCCCACCTTGCACGTGAAGCATCGGGTAGGTGTGAACGGACAATAAGCCAACAATATATCAAGCTAACATAATTAGCGTTAGGGATTGATGATCACAAAATGAAATATAGAGAAGAAGAAAAAGATGGAAATTAAGAAAGTTACATTCACAAAGCAATCGTGGAACTGCATGCGAACGAGAGCAGCAGCAATTGTTCGGTCCATTTTGTACTTTGCCTTGACTACATCAGCTACTACTTTTTCAACATCAGCAAGGCACTTTCTCTCGTAGAACCCTACCTCTAGTGCCCCATAGCACTGCCCTGTGAGGCTTACAAATATGAGCCCAAATATCCCTACTGCCACTAGAGCACTGCTAGACATTTTCATCTTCTTTAATTTTCAAGCTACTAAACAAACAATCTCTGTGTGAATCAAAAGCATACATATCACCTGCATTTATAGGAATATCAGGAACCATGCATAATTGGAAACTTGCAAGCTTGTGTGGTTTGCACGACTTTCTGTAATTGGTCATCTTCATTTGCATTTTGAGTCGGCTATAAACGTGAAGTCATGTAAGTAAGAATGTGTATATAAATATAAGCCAACAGTTTCTTAATAGTTGACATGAAAATGAGCCAACAGTTTCATTTTATTTTTTTTTATTTTTTTTTTATATTTTTACAGCGGGCAGAAATATTGCTTTAATTTCTAGTAAGAGCCGTCCTTATGTTGAAATAGGTCTATCGCTCAACTCACACACCCTTTAGAAGATCAAGATTCCAACACTCAGTGTCTTTCCATCAACTTATTCGTACCAACCTTACGACATACTTGCGTTCATGTCACTTGACTTTTTCTTTATAAAAACAAAAACAAAAAGTTGAATGGTGGTTGGGTCTTTGTGGAGTTGTGTCGTACATTGTATGTAGTTGAAAGATGGAGGAATCAGTGTAAAGAGTAACTGGAGAAGAAGATTGTGTAGCAGCAAGAAATTTCTAATGACAACCGATAGCATTTCATATAGTCAATGCATCCTATAGCCACAAGTTCACTAGGAATATATAAATTAATATAGATATCTTGTTGAATGAGGAAGAGGGGTAGGAGGTAGAGTAGTTGATGCCTAACGTCGTGCAAACCCAATGGGGATTCATTTAAAGGACATCCATCCATGTCGATCGATAAGATGGAGGGTAGCAGCCTAATATGTATTTCGCAGTGGATCTAAAACTTGTCCATCCATGGTCTTGACTCTTGAGATTCAAATTATTGAAGATGAGTATGAGAGTGAGAATTGCGAAATGAACCTTTCATTTATCTATACTCGCCATAATTCCTCAGACGATTTGAAAAATTGGTATCACTAGCATTTCCAATATATAATTTCTTGGGTTTTTGTCCATTTATCCCATTTCTAGGGATTTTTTTCCCTTACCCTATTAAGTTTTTTTTTAATTCTCCCGTACTCAAAACACTCTAAGGAAGTCTTCCCTAATACCCCATTAAGTTTTTTTTTTTTAAGACTATTTTACCCTCACCCCTTTGTTACTTAAAGAAAGAGAGAGAGAAATCATAAGAGACTTTACCGGAGCCCGGTCACCGGAATCCAGCCAACTTTCGCCAGAATCCGACAAATTTTCGGCGGAATCCAGTCACCAACCGCCGCCCACCGGACTTTTCTGAAAACCTCGCCGGATGTCCCCAAAGAGGTTGTCGGAGATCTCATAGATATACATAAATCGCCGAAAATGTTTATTGCCCCCAATAGACGTCTATTACCCCCCAATAGAACTTTCGGTCACCGGAATGTGAACTAATCTTTTTAAAATTAGACAAATAAAACTTTGATTAAAGAAAAAAAAACGAGGAGATTACATCAATTCAAAACGTCTATTGCCCCCCAATAGACATTCAAAACCTTTTTTTTTCGTTCCTTCTACCCCATTACTTAAAAAAAAAAAAAAAAAATTGATTTGGGCACCAAGAAAATGCTCCGGGCACCCAATCTTCTTCTTCTCCCTTCTTCCACGGTTGCAGAGCCGGGACGGGAACCTTAAGTTCACAATTGTGATTCTTTACAACATATGAACAAATCGAGATCCAAGTACCAAAATCTCGTGCAAAGGCTTCGAATGAGGGGAGCTGTGGACGATGATCTTCTGGTTCAAGACGACAACTCGCGCAGGAGCTTGAGTCCCTGACCTACAACGGAGGCTTACGTCACGCTGCTGCACGACAACGAGTTTCTGTTGGGCGTCCGAGTGGTCGAAAAATCCATACGCGACCGCAGATTCACCAAGGACATGGTCGTCCTAGTCTCCGACGGCGTTTCCGACTGCACCATGAAGCTTAGAGAGAGAGAGAGAGAGAGAGTGTAGATCGGAGACCTTCTCAAGCCCACATGAACCTCATCGTCTCCGATTCTTGCTCCCCAAAGAAGGACCGAGGCGGGAGTGACCTGAGTGACTAACTCCTTTCGCTTTTTCTACACCACAAGGAGTACTCGTTCCCAAAATTCCAAGCCTCTCTCGCTTTTCATTGTTAGAGAGAGAGAGAGAGGGAGAGGGAGAGAGAAAGAGAGAGGTTGTGACAATGGCGTCTCCGTCGTCCCCAACGTCGTCGTGCAGCTATGCGCACTCATCGACATTTGCGTCGTCCAAATTCTCAGACCTTCAGGTGTGTCACTTAGGGAGAAAATCGTCAAGAAAATCCTCAAGAATCGCGTCACTCTCATCGTCGACGAGACCGGAGAGGGATGTGAGAGAGAGAGTGCAGATCGTGGAGAGAGAAGAGAGAGAAAGAGAGGGCACATGTAATTAATTAATTAAGTCAAGGGCAAAACTGTCATTTTACTTTAAATAGAGTGCAGATCGTGGGAATAAAAATTTGTTACTAGGGTAAGTGGGATAATTTTGGTACTTTGGGTCAAGGACCCTAATTTCTTTAAAAAATCTCTCTCATAAATATGAAAAATTAAGTCGACTTCCCCGATATAGTCGGAGTGACTTAATATTACGCCCCATATCTAAATTTACTCGTTTACTGGTCATTTGGACAGTAAACAATAGTTACCTTTACTTTTTACCTTCGTATAGAACTTTTTAGGGGTTTCAAGAGTTGACTTTTTGTTCGGCTCAGTTTTTGAGAAACTTCCTTATACAAAGTTGTAAGGCACGTTAAACCGAGTTCGTGGACAAGCAGCACGTTAAAATTAGAGTTGTAACGAAGAAGTTATAAAGATTAAAACTTAGTGACAGTTTTTGTAAATTTTGAGAAATTAGTTTAAGCATATTTAGGTGTTTCCAGAAGTGGAAACTACTATTTTTGGAGGCTTCCATTTTGGGAAATCAAAGAGAGAGAGAGAGAGAGAGAGAGAGAACCCAGAAAACCCAAATCGGAGCCAAACTTCTCGGCCTTGCCAGCGCCGATTCCGGCCACCTCAGGCCGTGAAACCAATCCCATTTGAACTGCCTTGTCTTTCTCTTCCTCTCTGTGGCAGTGGAGTACGACAATTTCGCTGTGGACGGCGCAGCGAGCAAAAACTCTGGCCAACCCGTTTTGGGATTTCCTGCCAATTCTCGATTTTTCAGCCACCTCCGGCCGCGTCAGCACCCACATCTTGTAGCTCTCTTCTTCGTGGTTCAAACCCAACTGTTTGTCAGCTCCAATTCAGCCAGAGGAAGGAGAATCGACGGTGAGAAGAAATCTAGGGTTTTTCGGGGTTTCGAGGTAAATTATGATCTATACAATTGAAATTGAGCAATGTAGTAGTTGGGAAAGTTTTTGGGAATGTTGTAAGGATTATTTTGATATAGGTTTGGTGACCCAAATCGGGTTTAGGGCGTGTGCCACGTGCAGCGGCTTAAGGCGAAGCGTCCTGCTTTGGTTTGTTGGGTTGAGCATATTGTTACTAGCTTGTAGATATGAATTTTGTGTAAATCGGTGCACATTTTGAAAATGATCGAAATTCCTAAAGTTTAGGAAATTCGGGTTTTGATTTAGTAAGATCCGACCGTTGGATCGACCCCAATTTTCGATAGGTTGTTATAGTTATTGAATCAATATAGCCTATGATTTTTGAGCTCATTCCGTTATGAATTTGAGCTTTCAATGAATTATCATTTTTTAGGGCGTCGAATTTTAGTATCATCAATTTATCCTCGATTATCGAGAACAATTAATTATAATATCAATTTGTTCAGGACGATGTGTAGGTCGAGTTCGAGGAGTAAATTGTCAGACGGACGTCAGAGTGAAACTTTGTGAGTGGACATTTGATTTTAAAATAAATTATGCATGCAGTACTACTTTCGAACATTTTTTTTATAAGATTTAGGATTAATTTCAGTTTAGTACCCTGTGGTTTGGGGGTAACATCATGTCAGTCCCTGCTCTTTCAATTTGATCAGCAACACCCCTGTGCTTTCAATTTCAATCAGCCGTGCCCAAATTTTACTGTTCCGTCCAAATTTTACTTTGTCAATCTAGTCACAGTTAACGTTCAAATTGGACGGAACAGTAAAATTTGGGCACGGCTAATTGAAATTGAAAGCACAGGGGTGTTGCTGATCAAATTGAAAGAGCAGGGACTGACATGATGTTACCCCCAAACCACAGGGTACTAAACTGAAATTTATCCTCAGATTTATTTATGATTTTATGGCGGCAGGGACCAATTGGAAGGAAATTGGGAGTTCAGGGACTTTTTAAGTGAACTTCGAAGGTCATGGACTGAAACGATAAAACCCTATAAGTATAGGGAGTAAGCAGTATTTAATCCTAATTTTTTTACACCATACACTACACCAATTTTTCAATCAGACGACAGTTTTTCACTGTCGTCTGATTATAGGCATTGCTGTTGTCTATCTCAATGCCTTCTGATACATAATCAGACAATACCAGAAAACTGTCGTCTGATAAAGTTTAGTACAACAGCAACTACTATCATGTCTGTTGTCTGAATACCACGAAGAACAACAGCAGCTTATATACTTACTGTTGTCTAATAAAGTTTAGTACAACAGCAGCTACTATCATGTCTGTTGTCTGAATACCACGAAGAACAACAGCAGCTTATATACTTACTGTTGTCTGAAGGCTGTGGCAGACAACAGGGGCTTATATGCTTGCTGTTGTCTGAAGGTTTGATCAGACAATATGTACTTGCAAATCCCATTGTCTATCTATTATTGATACTATAGATTTCTAAAAAAAACCATTGTCTGTTGTTTTGCTGGACAATGGCTTTCTCGTTCTTTTAGTCCTTAAAGTATTATAGTTAGATGACTCATACAACAGTTTTTGTTAGGCATTTTATGATGATCAATTATTGGACAATAGTTTTTAGCTGGAATAGAATGGTCCGAGAGACATTCAAAAGACCTACATTTTGCATATATGGGATCCAAATGACAACCCAAAACACATTTATTTATGTAAAGATTCGATACATTCATCCATATATCCAACAAAGTCATTCTATCCCAACATTAACCCCCACGATACTAGCTTGTCCATAAATGTGATGCACATTAACCTTGCCTAAACCTCACAAATATGTGAAAACAATGCACCGGCAGCTTTAAGTACATCTTTTTGTTTACCCTCAGTAAGAACCTGCATATAATAATGTAGAGATGAGTGAATACATTATATATTAGTATTATATATCTTAAAAAGCTGTAAAGAGATTGTAGAAATATTAGAGATAAAGGCGTTCAATTAATCAAATGCAAATTAGAGTTCTTACAAGAATTTACTCCGTTCTACCTGCTAAGATAGTCCTATTTACAACATCAACTAGCAAAGCATAAGTTTATGGAATTTAAATCTTCTTATGTACACTTTTAAATCTTCTTACTACTTTATAGTTCATTGTTTCTATATAGAGCACAGTATTTAACCGGACCAATCATACAAATGTGAAATGCCACAGACCAACAATGGTAGAACAGAACATACCAACAAATGTAAACCTACAGCTATTAAACACGTACATTTACAAATAGATAAACTGACCAGCCAAAAAGAGAGCATTTTAAGAAGCAAAAATTTCAAAGTCAATATTTAGGAAGGTCAAGATCAGTAGGCAATCATAGTACCTGATCACATAAAATAACTGTGCCAGGACCAAAACCCTCGTTTTTGAACTCATGGCCTCTGTAGACGTCAAAATCAATCGTATATGTTAGTGTAAACGCAAGAAATCTAAGCAAATCATGATAAAATCCTTAGCGATCAACCCATATCAGAAACAATCAAAACTTGGTAATCCAACTATACTAAGCAATAGAAAACAAATCAAAAAATGAAATCTGAACCCAAAAACAACACAAGATAACGACAGACATAAACCCAGAACAAGAACAATCATATAGAAATGACACCCAACAAAGAGCACACAAGCAATCATAAGATTAGCCCAAATTTAGAGGTTAACAAACTATAAAGCATAAATCTTTAATACCCAGAAAGCGATTTCTGTTTGGAACCGAATCCGATCAAGAACCCAGAACAGCAACAGGTCGAGAATTCAAGAATCAATAATGGGTATTGAGAAGAATAGGAGACCAAAGCATCTGAAACAAGAACTAGCTTTTTCTCCTCTGTCGGCACATTAAAAGTAAATTTAGGTAGGCAAGCACCAAATTGAGGTGATAATATAAGAGAGAAACTAACAACAAACACAGAAATTACAAAAATAACCAAGCCTTCAAAAATAACTATGAAATTATCATGCTGAGGCTTACAGTGAGACGTTGGAGTTTGCTAGTTCGACGAACCAACGAGTGTGAAAGATAAGTATATGAGTAATATTCTGTAAAGAATTTTTCAACGGTTTCACTGCAGCTGCACGAACCAATACTGTGAACTGATTAGGCTGAGGTTTGGATGAATAGAAGTGAGCAATTCTTCTTGATGAGATATAACTGTACTCCTGCATAGTAATTAAGTTGAATACTGTTGATTCTATTGTTCTAAATGAACCACCAAAATCTGATGAAACAAAGCCATAGAAAAGAAACAAAATCTAACTTACATTGTAAAGAAGATAGCAGACGACTGCACTGAAAATATATGCTGCACAAAAATGAACCCATAACCTCTGCACAAAAATGAACCCATAACCTTTGAAACCAAAATTAACAGTCAGGGTCTCCTCATAATAGGTTTTACCATATGCCTACCATAAATATGATAAACATAAATGAACTTGGAAATATCTGGCCACAACTCCATTAAGAGGAACACGCTGAAGTAAAGATTAAACTAATCTGCAAGCAGGTAATTCAATATCCTCCGAGTCTATGAATGTTCAGACACAATAGGTAAGTGAAAACTCTAAGTCAGGTGCCAAACACGGAGGAATAGATCCTATTTATATTAGCTATCATAATCTGCCAAGGGGAATTAGAATATTCACCACAGACCTAAACCCAAATCTCAACCTAAGATCAAGCTGCCCTCACCTCTCATTAATCAACCAACTCTAACTTAACCGAAGGACACACCGACTTATACGGCTTATAAATGCCATAAATTTGATAGAATTGAAAGCAATAGAATGGAAACTGGGAAACAACGTGTGGAAATATGATAGATGTTATAAATGACCCTCAACCCAGTGTAGCTAATGCAACTATCAAAAACTACAACACCTAGTGTTTAACATTACAATTTCATCTCAGTATTTCCCACAATTTTCAACCACCCTCCCATAAGAACCACATACATACCAGTTTGAGCCATCATCCACATTCGAAATACTAAACGAGTCCAAAGACTTGTTGGGCAAATCCGAAAAATCCACCTCCAGCTGGGTCCCCAGAAAATTTATTGGCAGAAGAACAAAAACCCCAATAATCCCACCAAACCCAAACACCTTCAAACTGCACAAACAAAAAAACCCAACTTCAAAAATCAAACTCAAATCCAATATACCCTTTAACACTACAGTCCATCCATCACTAACCTGAAGATGAAAATGCGCATAAACACCACGGCATCCAAACTGGTGACAGACAAGAGCTGATCTTCAGACAAGAACTGGTGACACAAAAACAAATATAGTATCATTATTCGAATTTTTATTCATCATCTATAATACAGTGACAAATGTAGACCAATAAACTCTTAATTAAAGACAGACAAACTCTATTAAATTGGAATGTCAGCATAGATAGGTTTTCATCAAGTCTGCTGTTCTTCAATCCTAATATAACTACGATCTTAAAGATATGAGGAAATGACCCTGAAGCTCTTTATGAGTTTCGCTTGTCGATGCGCAGCTCTGGCAACTCTGATATGTAATTCTGCTCTAAAGTTTTATACTTTGATTTTGGCATCTGAAACCCCATTTTGACCAGTGATAAAATAGACTCAGTTGCTAAGCATGTCTGCAAGCTATAGTGACACATGAAGTTCCAGTGATCCAGAATTCTTTATCCCAGAATTTAACACAACATGAAATCATTGAAATGCTTATATGTCATATTTTTATCAATATCCACCTAACTGGAGGAATACAATTTACTTTCAATGAAAACTAACAAAGTTAGATACATGATCACATATTTTTAATGTGAAGAAAGTGGAGAAGTAATAGAGAATATATTTTTACTAATCAAAGGGGCAAAATAGTTTGGAGAGAAAACTCACCAGTTGAAATTCACAGATTTAGTTTGAGGGCAAAGTCCAGAAAATGATCCTAAACTCAAAACTAAAACCAAAATTGCAGAAATAGCTTCCTTTCAAATTTTATCTTTTTCAATACTAAATGTTTAAAGTTCAAACAATTTTGACATCTTCTTTCATGTTACCAAAGATATACCCAAATTAAACACACAACTCTTCGAAAACCCAGCAACCTCTTCGAAGACAAACCCAAACCTTCCTCCAAAAGTCGACCAAAATCTTCAATCTCTCCTCTTCTTTTTCTTACCCCACTATGCACATAAAGAGAAACCACAAAAGTTCCTTCAATTTGATAAAGCCAAATAAACCCTTTTTAAAAACTGTTACTACTACTTAGGGATCCATAAACTCCCAATCAATCTCAACTGTAAACAATTAAGCCCAACCAAATGCTAGAACTAAATGGTCCGTAATAAATATGCAAAATCTGGAAAAAAAAAAAAAAAAAGGGTGGGGTGGGGTGGGGTGGGGGTAAGATAGCTCTTCTGCTTCAGATGGAATCAACTTCATCAATAGGCTAAAAAGGCTAATTACACCTACTGTTATAAAACAGAACTGTAAATGTGAATGATACGGCAACCAAAATTTCATTCTTTCTTTAATATATCAAATGGGTTTATCAAAAGCTAAGCATATAACTAAAAAATATGCAAAATTTGAATGACAGCAACCAAAGTTTCAATCTTTCTTCTAAAGTTTATCAAAAGCTTCAGACTTTAATCACACAAATGGCTATTCAGCAATACCCAGAGAGTAAAATCAAACAAAGTTGAGTACCTAAAGTTCAGAGGGAGCAGGGTGAATGAGTCGGAGCAGATCGAGCTTGGGCAACCCAAAAAAAAAACACATCCAACACTTCGCACTTCAAGCCTATTTGCCTGAAATCTCTTAACAACCTACTGGGACATGATATCGAACAGGATTTCAGGATTCACACTAATTTTTCTTCTTTTTTCTCATGGTTTCCCCATCATCCATACAATCCCTGACGAACTCCGGCGGGTTCCAGACCATGAAGCTGTTGTTGATGGAGGTTAAGTTTGAGAGGATCTGCCTTCAAACTGCTTAGTAGAGACGGTTCGTGGTCTGAGAGCGGGCTGAGGGCGGGACTGAGAGTGGGACTGAGGGAGGGCTGAGGGCGGGGCTGATCGAGAGAGACGGGTTCGTGGTCTGAGAGCGGGCTGAGGGCTGGGCTGAGAGCGGGACTGAGGGATGAGAGTGAGAGAGAGTGATTTTCAGCTGGAGGCGGACTGGGTGTTTTGCTCGATGGAATGGAGAGGGAACGAGTTGAAAGAGTATAAGTGTTAAAAGTATAAGTCAAACCCTAACTAAAGTCAGCTATTCATTGTATCCAAAAAAAAAAATCTAAAACTCAGACGACATCAAATAAAGTGCATTGTCTGAAACTCATGTAACAACAGACAAATTAAAAACCATTGTCTGAACCACTTAAATCAAACAACATCTTTCAGTAGCCATTGACTTGCAAGATATCAGACAACAGACACCTAATAACAGTTGTGTGACTGAAAATAATCAGACAACAGCAAAAATCAACCATTGTATAAATGAACCTTGGACAACATCACATAATAACTGTTGTCTGAATTAATTCATTCAGACAACATCAAAAAAATAAACCATTGTCTGAAATGCTATTGCACAAGAGCCAAGAAAAAACTGTTGTCTAATTCGAAAACTCAGACGACACAATATTTCTTGCTGTCGTCTGATTAAATCAGACGACAGTTAAAATGTTTGCTGTCGTCTGATATGTGTTGTCTGATTCCGAAATTGGTGTAGTGATACCTATTAATACGCTATAAATAGATGGGTAATATCAAATTTATTGATTTTTAATTTCGATTTTTTGGATCGCACAAAATTCTTATATCTCCACTAATGTGGTATAACTAGTTAGTTGTAAAAAAAAGTATACCTTCCATGAGCAACAATGTATAAGAAATAGACTTTATCAAAATCGACCGTAGGATGTTATCATGATAAGAAGAAATGGTTATGGTTAAAATTTCAGCTATTTTCGTCGTCGTTTGCGTCTCGATCTAGTAGGTCAACGCTAAACCTTAAATATCACATAACACTAATATGGTCATAACCGCTCACTCGTAACTTATTTTTTCGATCTGTCAGCTCTCACGCTCTCGTGGGTAGGAGCTATATCAATAATGTAAAAATTTCAGGAATTTTATCTCATCAAGAGTCGGCTCCCCTTAGGGAAGTAAAAGCTTTTAAAGGGTTGACTGGTTTATTTCATGTCGAAATGGCGGCGGATGGGGTTAATTTTTTTACATAATACCTATTGATACGCTATAAATAGACGGGTAATTTAAAATTTATCAATTTCCAATTTCGATTTTTAAGATCGCACAAAATCCTTATATATGGTTTATTAGTTGTATCAAATACCATACCTTCCATGAGGAACAATGTTGATGAAATAGACTTTATTAAAATCGACCGTAAGATGTTATCATGATAAGAAGATATAGTTATGGTCAAAATTTCAACTATTTTCGTCGTCGTTTGGGTCTTGATCTAGTAGGTCAACCCTAAACCTTAAATACCACATAAAACTAATATGCTCATAACCGCTCACTCACAACTTATTTTTTCGATCTGTCAGCTCTCACGCTCTTGTTGGTTGGAGTTATATCAACCAATGTGAAAATTTCAGGAATTTTATCTCCTTAAGGGTCGGCTCCCCTTAGGGAAGTAAAAACTTTTAAAGGGTTGACCGGTTTATTTCATGTCGATATGACGGCGGATGTGAGCCCCGGAAAAATGTATCGAGCTTAGTGGAGATCGTACGAGAAAATTTAACGATCTGGATAAATGTCAAAGTGTTCGAGAATATTTTCAGAAATTTTCATAAAGTGAAATCCTCGATTTAAGGATTGAATAATAAAGTACACGACACGACAAGTTCGTGAAAATTTTCAGGGAATTTTTAGGATACCCGAGCTATTTATCGTGATTTTCCGAAGTTATGAGATTTTAGAAAATAATAGAAAATCAGCAGTGCGATCGTGGCCTTCAATTCCACCACCGCTGCATCCTAGCCATTGAAATAGATTGAACCCCAAGTTCAAAAAATACCCTTGATCAGATCAAGGATCGAGATCACGTCCAGAGGCTTCGAGGTCGAAACCGAGAGCCAGCGACCCGATCCCCAAACCCGACCAGCGCTCCACCGTCAGGCCGCCTCCGGCCGGCGCACGAGCACCATCCTCTTCGTCTCGCTGTCGCCTACGTTAATGTGGCCTCGGATCATACATGCAGCGACTGTGAACGGAGAATCGACGATCCAAAGCTTGAAGAACCTCCGGCGACTCCGGCCAGCGTTTGGGGTGCGTGTGGTTTGAAAATCACTCCTCTCTCATCATGCTCTACACGTTGGTGTACTTAGTTTTTGAATTAGATTAAGTTGTGATGATTTTCATTTGTGGGTTACTCTCGGCTCCGGCACGGTTCTCCGACATCGGTGGTTTTCCGGCACTTGTTGGCTGGGTTTCTGGTTCGACTGCATCTATAGGCGAGGACTGACCTTGATTGAAGTTAAAAGTTTGGAAATTTCGAGTTGGTGACTGTCAGATCGTACTTCATCACTAGTTGAGCTTCGTCGAGTTTCCGGAAAACGTTAGAGGATCAAAATAAGGTTAGTTGAGTTACTCTCGGCAATTTGGTGAATTGTGATTGTTGTTATAGTTTCTGTCAATTTCTTGTTGGGTGTTTTGGGTTTGTATGTATGAAGATGGAAAATAATAAATGTTGGAGTTGTTGCTGGGTTTCGGTAGCAAAGGAAAAGGAAAAAGGTTTTCTGTTTCTGTAACAGGTTAGCATTTTCAACCATCAGATTTCAGATTTGATATCCAGCGGTCCATATTATTATGCTAACCATATTATTATGGTTAGCATTTCAGATTGAGGGTCTCTCTCTCTCAATCTTCTTCTCTCGTCTTCAACTTGGAACCACTGGGCTGCCCGCCTGCGCCTACTTTCAGTTCACTTGCTTACTCTCACCCTAACCCCCTAAACCCTAAACCCACCCATCTCTTCTTTTCACTCATCTATCTGCACAAAGTTACAGACTCTCCATTTCAGGTTTGTGTGAGAATTGTATTTGATGCTGTTTGTTTGTTCGGAACTGTTATCACCTATGTGATGCCTCTTCCCTATGCTCTCTGATACATGCAATTATCTGAATGATGTTGAAGATGCTGTTGATGCTTATGCATATGGTTATCAAATTGATTTGGTTTGTATGGAGCAGGAGGGTGGTGAAGTTTATAGAGTGAGGTTAATGATGACTGTAGGCAGATGAGTGGGAGTGGGTGTCTCAGGTCCTTGATGCTGCTCACTGTAAACCAATGCCACAACCCTATGTTCTTCCATCGCTACCGGCTTCATTTCAGAACCAAACCCAAACCCACCTCAGTTATCAATCTTCGCAAGGTGAACACTCCTTCTTTTGATTTGTTCTGGGTCTTCTAGTTTTGTTTTATTTAATCTTTTGAATTTCTGCAGCACTTTCGTGGGAGTGTAGTCAGTTTGAGCTTGGAGGCGGAATATAGTAATGCAGCCAATGCTCGTGTTTCGGATGATTATCTAGTTCATCAAAATGAAGGTGGTCCAAAGGGGATCGATTTGTTGCATTCTATGGAAGCACGTTGCATTCGTGCCAATTCTCAGACATATATTTGGCTTTTAAAAGGGTGCTTGAGTTCTGGGTCTTTGTTACATGCTAGGAAACTTCACTCTAGGATTTTGAAGTTGGGGTTTGGTGGAGAATATGAAATAAGTGACCTGTTTGTTGGTGTTTATCTTGCAAATGGTGATTCATGCAGCGCAGTAAAGGTTTTCGATGATCTACCATATAGAAGTTTATTCTCATGGAATAACATAATTCATGGGTTTCTTGCAAAGAAGTTGACGGGTCAAGTATTGGGTTTCTTTTCCCGAATGGTAGCAGAAAATGTGCGTCCTGATGAGACCACGTTTGCAGGAGTTTTAAGGGCGTGTGGTGGTGGTAACGCCAGTATCCAATATGTGGAACAGATTCATGCTAGGATTATCCGCCATTGTTTTGGTACTAGTTTACTTGTATGTAATCCCTTGATCGATTTGTATGCTAAGAACGGCTCTGTGGATTCTGCTAAAAAAGTCTTTGATAAGTTGAATTTTAGGGATAGTGTTTCCTGGGTGGCTATAATTTCTGGCTTATCTCGTAATGGACGAGAAGAAGAAGCTGTTCTCCTATTCATCCGGATGCATACTTCAGGAATTTTCCCAACTCCTTATGTTTTCTCAAGCGTGATTAGTGCCTGTGCAAAAATAGAGTTATTTGAGCTGGGTGAGCAGCTGCAATGCCTTGTTTTCAAGGGAGGCTTTTCTTGTGAAACATACGTATGCAATGCTCTTGTAACATTATATTCCCGTTCAGGGAACTTCATATCTGCTGAACAAGTTTTCAATACAATGTGGCAAAGGGATGGAGTATCATATAACTCATTGATATCTGGGCTAGCTCAGTGTGGATTTAGTGATAGAGCTCTGGAATTGTTCAAGAAAATGCAGAGTGACTGTATGGAACCTGACTGTGTAACAATTGCTAGTCTTTTGAGTGCCTGTGCATCAGTTGGTTATCTGTATAAGGGGAAACAACTCCACTCATATGCAATTAAAGCAGGAATGTCATCAGATATAATCCTCGAAGGGTCTCTGCTTGATCTTTATGTGAAATGCTCAGATTTGCAAACCGCCTATGAATTTTTCCTTACAACAGAGACAGAGAATGTTGTCCTGTGGAATGTGATGCTAGTTGCTTATGGGCAGCAAGATGACCTGATCGAATCGTTTCATATTTTTAAACAAATGCATGTTGAGGGTATGATTCCTAATCAATATACCTATCCGAGTATTTTGAGAACCTGTACTTCTGTTGGAGCTCTCAATTTAGGAGAACAGGTTCATACCCAAGCCATAAAAACTGGCTTTCAGTTTAATGCATATGTCTGTAGCGTGCTCATTGATATGTATGCTAAGCATGGAAAACTGGATACTGCCCTTGGAATACTCAGAAGACTCACTGAAGATGATGTTGTTTCGTGGACAGCTATGATTGCAGGGTACGCACAGCATGATTTGTTTGCTGAAGCTCTTTTACTTTTTGAAGAAATGCAAAACCGAGGGATTCGATCTGACAACATAGGATTTTCAAGTGCAATTAGTTCATGTGCGGGTATTCAAGCACTCAATCAAGGTAGACAGATTCATGCTCAGTCATGCATATCTGGTTATTCGAATGATCTTTCCGTTGGCAATGCACTCGTTACCCTTTATGCTAGATGTGGTAGAATATGGGAAGCCTACCAAGCATTTGAGAAAATTGATGTGAAAGATAATATATCATGGAATGGACTGATATCAGGATTTGGACAGAGTGGGTACTGTGAGGAAGCACTGCAGGTATTTTCTCAGATGCATCGAGCTGGAGTAGAAGCTAATTTATTCACATTTGGCTCTGCAGTCAGCGCTGCTGCTAATTTAGCAAATATAAAACAAGGAGAGCAGATTCATGCCATGGTGATAAAAACTGGGAACAATTCAGAAGCTGAGGTTTCCAATGCTTTAATCACATTATACTCAAAGTGTGGTAGTGTTGATGATGCGAAGAGAGAGTTTATTGAAATGCCTGAAAAAAATGAGATTTCTTGGAATGCCATGATCACTGGCTATTCTCAGCATGGGCATGGTATTGAAGCACTACATCTATTTGAGCAGATGAAACAACTTGGTGTGGTGCCAAGCCATGTCACATTTGTGGGAGTACTTTCAGCTTGTAGCCATGTAGGCTTGGTAAGTGAGGGGCTTGCATACTTTGAATCCATGAGCAAAGAGCATGGACTAGTGCCTAAGCCTGAGCATTATGCTTGTGTTGTTGATCTTCTTAGTCGAGCTGGTTCTTTGAGCCAGGCAAGAAAATTCATAACTGAGATGCCAATAAAACCAGATTCAATGATTTGGAGGACTCTCTTAAGTGCTTGTATAGCTAAAAAGAACACAGAAATTGGGGAGGTTGCTGCCCGTCATCTTCTAGAACTGGAACCTGAAGACTCAGCAACTTACGTTCTCTTATCAAACATGTATGCAGTGGCAGGAATGTGGGGTTATAGGGATCAGGCAAGGCAATTAATGAAGGAAAGGGGTGTGAAGAAAGAGCCTGGCCGCAGTTGGATTGAGGTAAAGAATTCGGTTCATGCATTCTATGTTGGTGACCGGCTGCACCCACTTGCCAATAAGATATATGAATTCTTAGGGGATTTGAATGAGCGGGCAGCTGAAATTGGTTATGTTGAGGACCGTAACAACCTCTGGAATGACATGGAACAACAGCATAAAGATCCAACAGTGTACATTCATAGCGAGAAATTGGCAATAGCTTTTGGCCTGATTAGCCTATCTAATACGATTCCCATACGTGTAATTAAGAATCTCCGTGTTTGTAATGATTGCCATAATTGGATCAAGCATACGTCGAAGATCTCAAAAAGAACTATCATAGTACGAGATGCGTATCGTTTTCATCATTTTAAAGATGGAGTTTGCTCTTGTAACGATTACTGGTAAGACTGTTGAAAAGGTTAATACTTAATAGAAAAGAAGTCTTGACACTGGGCATTTGGAATCACTTCATTGTATATGATTGTGGCTCTTATTTGACTTTCCTCTTATAGAAGACCATGGACACTGGTATGAATTCTAACCATCATTCTTTTTTTAAATGCATTTCTGTACAGAAGTCTAGGGACTGTGGTTTGTTAACTAGTGACCGATTCTAATCTATCTTACATAGGAACTGCTTCTTATACATAGGGTTTCCTAATGTGTGTAATGGTTTATGTTGCTCCAAATCATTTTGATCATCTATAAGGATTTGATTCTTATCACATCAAACTACCATGGTAAGACTCAGTTTTTGATATATATAATTTGATTTGATAAGGATTATTCACTTCTATGCTCTTATGAGTTTGGACATAGTGATGATCGAGTATATTTTATTAAACTGTACATACTACTGTGGACTTGGAACTCATCCTGACTGAAGTTTGAAACTTTAATGTTATCCTCTGATCTACTTGTTAGCTTAAACTTTCTGCCAACATGTTCATACTTTGATTGTGTTAATACTCATTTGATTATCATTTCTGTGTGTGTGTGATAGTTATATTGATTCGGGATGTAATCCAGATACTCCGTTCCATTTGTAGATTCCATGCAGATTAGGTGGATGAGGGGAGACCTGGAAGTCCTTATAGGGTCCAAATGGCAAACGTGTAGTGCATCATTTTCAGTCAGGTATGATTACTCGTTTTCTTGAAAATGAGGTGTCAAACCAGTCTTCAAAGTCCTTCTATCATTATTATTCAATTGAGGTACAGTTTTCATGCTCATAATTGAAAGAAATTAAAATGGAAATGGTTCGCAGAGAGTTGTATGATTATCCAATTTTCAGGGATCTTCTCTATTATCCTGTGCTAGTCTGGGGTTCTTGGCTGCAACCTAATGTTTAGGAATGCAAACTATAAAAGAATTGCTCCCCAAGAACACTGGGTGGTCCTTACTTTTGAGAAAATTCGATGGTTAACGCTGTCCTTATATTGGTGCAGATCCGATAGTAACTGTATTGGTCGTAGTATGACTTCGCTCATCTGCTCTAGTACATTGTTTCACTTTGGTTCTAAGTGACATATTCTTTTATAGGGGTGAACTTAGAGTTTGTCAACCTCACCGCGTGATATCATCATTTTATCCTTAAAAAACCAGCATCAATTTTATACCAAAAATCATCATGATCATTATTTTTATGGTAATTTCATAAAAATCTCGTGTTGATGCAGGACATGACTGTTAATACATTTCCACATCCATTAAACAATGAATCAGGACAAGACTGTTGGCAGAAAGTTTCAACGTGGGAATGTAAGAACTAAACTATAATACCGTGTTGCTCTAGTTGATCATGAAGTTTCTCTTTCTGATTCTAAAAGTTTTGTCTCCCTACTTATAATTTGGAACAATTGGTTCTGTATTTACATTCAAAATAGCATGTTAGAATTGGTTCGGTATCATGATGGAAGCAAACAATGAGCCTGACCATTCCTACTGACCCCCTTGTTGTTTTCACCAATCATTTGATCGTACCCAGAGTAATCTATCCTTAAACACCCCACCCTTGTTTTTAATTTATGGTACACTGTTTAGATATTTAGCTTTGCCATGGTTTCAGACTATATTTTGGGGGCATTGCTTGGCATTGCTGCAGTTGACTTGTTACAACTTTGCTTAGACAGTCTCCAGATCTTTGCTGAGTGGCTAGGATCCTAAGATTCTGATTTGATCTCGACAGATAAACCATATGTAGTGCTTCAGAATATACTCGATATAGTGCAGAGAAGATGTGTTAAGTTCATTAATATTGATCTAAAGACGATGTCAGACATTATCAGTAGTCAGAAGGACCGAAACTGAAACAGTATTCCAATTTTAGAGATTTCTCCTAATATGCCATGAGCCCATGACCTAGTGCTTTAGACGTAAAATAAGTCTTTGCCTATAGAACATAACTTGTGGTCTTCACTTCCATGGAAAGCAACTGGTTACTGGTGTCCTTACATTGATTCAGACCAGTTACTGTGCTGATCATGTTTTCTTTCACTTGGCCTCTAAGATCTAAATTTATTTGTATTGTTAAACGGTAAACTGGCATTCTGGATTCACCTTGCTTACTAATTGATAATCCTAATTCATTTCCATCACCATTATCCTCTAGAGCTGGAACTGGAAGACTCAGCAGCCTACTTCTCTTATCAAATATGTACGCAGTGGCAGGAATGTGGGGTTGTAGGGATCAGACAAGGCACAACTAATGAAGGAAACTTGTGTGAAGAAAGAGCCTGGCCGCAGTTGGATTTGAGGTTGAGAATTCAGTTCTTCCATTCTGTGCTGGCGAACAACCACACTCGCTTGCAGGCAAGGTATATCAATTATTCGGGGACGGGCATCTGAGTTTAGTTTTGTACAGGACCATACAACCTTTGGAAGGAAACAGAATAACAGCATAAGGATCCAACAGTTCTATATTCACAGCGAGAAATTGGCAATTGCTTTAGGCTTGCTTAGCTTATTATACGTGTAATTAAGAATCTCCTTTGTAATGATTGCCATAATTGGATCAAGTACATGCCAATTATCTCAAATAGCACTAACCCAATATGGGATGCAATCATTTTCATCATTTCAAAGGTGGTCTAAAGATTACTGGTGAAAAGTTCGTCACAGGAAACAATGTGTTTCATAATCTGATATCCTATAAAAGACGATAACGCAATCTTGTCTGGATGCCAAAATAGATTTTATTTTTATTTCTATTACTATTAGATTTTTGTTGAGAATTTTGGCTTTAGCAGGAAGAATAATTAAAGGGTAGATGTGTCAATTTGAGTAAACCAGCAGAAGATATTCCGAGGGAAATGCTTCATGTTTGCAAAAATATATGTGGTAGCGCTTATTTCCGTGGACTCCTTTTATTACCAGTGAAGGAAACCTTCATACTCAACACTAGAAGAAAAGAAAAGTAAGCATTTGATCATGGCACGGTTAGCTGCACGAGCAAATGTGAAGTCGCTCTTCAATGGTGAGGGAGTCCCATCATCAGGATCCGGGTTGGACCCAAAAGACCCATTGAGCTGCATGTTCACTTTCTCATCATCGATCAAACCCCAAAACCGCAGGCTCAGCTCATTTGACTCCACTAGGCTTTACTCCTCCTCCAACTCTTCTTCCAACAAGACCAAGCGTCTCAAGGCCGAGGTTCGTTTGTTTTTCGGGGATGAGGAGGATGTTAAGGGTGACAACAAGGTTGGTGAGCATGCCCATCATGGTGGTGATGATGATGATGAGTTTGAGAGGGATGAGCTGTCCTGTTTCAGAGGTCTGGTTTTGGATATCTCATACAGGTTGGTGATCAGGACCCACTTGTTCTATTTGGTTTTGACTTGCATGACTACTTTCTTAGAAGCAAAAGATGAGTATTTAATGTGTAGTGGATCTGTTTAGTGAGTCATTGATGAGTTGATCATTCGCATTTGGTTTTTGCGGATTTTTTTTATATCATGGTTTTGGCTGTTGTTGTTAGTAATGTGGTAACTAAATGAGTTTGATTGTGTCTCCAAATCTCCAATGGAGAATGAGTTTGCATGAGTGTAATGTGTTTTCTTTCTTGATTTCTGAATTGGGTATGTTTGATTTTTATGCTTTCAGTTCAAATATGAGAATGAAAATTTTGCATTCTAGTAGTAGATCTCATAGAAAACAATGGGAGTCAACATTTTCACCAAACCAGTTGCACAGCCTTGTGATCAAACAGACTAAATGGTCTTTAAATTATGTGGTTTCGAAAGGAAATGAACTTGATGCATTTACTCTCACATTTTGACTATCGGAGAAGTATTCGACATTCAACTAATGTCTGTGATGCTACATTTTTCTCTATTCCTTCAATTATCTTATCTACATGATAATGCTAATGCTTATCAGTAAACATGAGGTATGTTATATGACACTTACTATCCAGTAATCATTAGGTGGTCTTGTAACCAGTGTCTAGGGTGTAGTTTCATGGAGGACCATACACTTTCTTCTGTACTATTTTATCTACTTGCTTCTTTTCTTTTCCCTTTATAATTTTGTTTGGTCTCTGTGCCAGGCCAATTAATGTGGTCTGCTGGAAACGTGCTATTTGTTTGGAATTCATGGATAAGGTGGGACTTCCATGCGTCACTCAAGTTAGATACTTTGCAAATGCTAGAAGCACCTGGAAAGGATATGTTATGTGCTGATATTATTTGTAATGGCAATTGTAGTAGTAAACATATCGTATTCCTCAAAATTATATTTCCTGCAATGGTCAGAAGCTATAGTTGTATCATGTCTTTTTAAAATACTTGTTTAATTCAATTCTTCTGTTGTACAAGGCGGATGTCCTAGAATACTATGATCAGACTGTTAATTCCCCAAGTGGATCCTTCTACATACCGGCTGTTTTAAGGGTATGTAATCCCATGACCTTTACCATGTTTTTGCTTGAGATTGACAGCTTTATGGATCCTTGCTTGTTAGTAGTTTTTTACTATATCCTGTTTTCTCTGACCAACAGTCTTCACTTTTGTCTTTTCAAGTCCACTTGGACTGATTACATCCACTTTTTGTTCCAGATTCCCCATTTACTGCAAGTTGTAAAGAGAAGAAGAATTAAGTGCAATCTTAGTCGTAAAAATATACTTTGTCGGGACAGTTTCACTTGTCAGTAAGTATATTACCCTTTAGTTAAACATTTTTGTGCTTATTTTGAGTATGTACCCTTCTTGTTATAAGAGAATAGGTTAAGTACTTGCATCTCAAGGGCCAATAAGTAAATGTTGCAGCTTATTGTAGCTCATTAAGTCTCTTGTGGTCATACCAAAGACCTGGGACTGAACCTCACCTTCTCTAGGAGTGGGAGTTCCTATGGAATTGAGAGGTTATTTCAAGTAGCCTTCAGGAAACATGAAAGGCAGAAGAAAACTAATTAAAAGCACTGTAAAATGTAGTTCTGTCTGGCCTTGATTGAAACATTGTGAACTATGATAGAATAACAGGTTGTCAATGATGCTATAGCAAGAGAGATTTGCTATATGATTTGAAATTTTGAATGTTAAAGAGTTCTGAAACTTCTGAAAATAGCTTACAAAAGAACAGTACACAACATCTCATGACAATATAGGTCTTTTTGGTTATGTTCACACTAATGTGGGAGGGCGTTTTTCCTGTTGTTTATTGTGGCGGTTTAGGTTATTTTTTCAGCTACAATGATGCGGAATCCCAAGGCATAGGATTACTATCTGAAGGATAAACATAAGGTATTTAACTGTTTAAACAGCGGACAGCATAGGCAGAGAACCTGGTCTATAAATCCTTCATACTTATAATGAAAATTAGGATGATGCTTGAGGTAATAGGATTGAGGGAATTGCCAAACAATTTTCAATGAAGAAGGATCCATTGAGTTGTAAAGATAATGGATAGATCATTGTTATATATATGGAAGCATTGTTGCCAAAGAGTTTCCCTTGTTGAGGTAGTCAGTTTAACATTATCTATGAACCAATGACCATTTGCAGCTACTGCTTTCTCTCTTTTAGAGTTCTAGAGGAGATATAGATGGGTTAAACAATATTATAATTTATTAATACACATATGAATAGTAAATTGGTTAATGGTGTTCTGACTGTTCATACTTGGACAAATTTATGCAATACGTTTCTGAACTGACCTTAAATGACATCTTCTTTCTACATAATGTAATTCTGTCGCTCAAAGTTGTAAGTGGAACCAAAGGTCAAGCTAGTTTATATCTTGAATGCTAAGGTTCCAACAACGTACGGTCAAGCTATTACGCTGGTTGGTGGCTCATGGGAAGGTGAAACTTGCGATGTACTTGAAAGAAGATGGCATGTCACATGCAAATTGAAGGGAGAGAGTTTCACTCATTGTTTGTGCATTTTGAAGGTGCTTCACTTGGCAGGAATTATTTAGGGAGGCTCCGCTAAGTTGGGGAACTTACCCCAGAAGCAAGTCTTGCTCAACCAACCAGCTCGCTTTAGAAATTTCCTATATAATTGGAACCATCTTTGGATTTATTAAGTATGTACTGTGTGCATGCATCTTTCACAATGCAATCAGTATCAAACAGATTGAAAATCACAAATGGACATCTGCTACTGGTGATACCTAGATAACCTGATCAGGAACTTCAACTGTTGTTAGACAGAAAGTCCATAGCTTAGATTCAGTGATCTGTGAAATAGGCCGTCACCAATAAAGAAACTTCATTAGCCATGAATTCTGATCTGAATAAATGTGTTATTTTCAGTAAGGGTCACAGATTTAGATTTTGATTACTCACTTTGTATGTCTTTTCTGGACAGGTACTGTTCTTCACGTGAAAACTTGACTATTGACCATGTTATACCAATTGCACGAGGTGGAGAATGGAAGTGGGAAAATCTGGTAAGAGTGTAAGACAACCATTTAGATATAGTTGAGGTCTGTATGTGTGGGTGTGAGGAGAGCAAATGAATAGGACAAAAGCATTTTATATCAAACTCTCAACTCTTTGTTTTAGTTGAGGCCATCAAACTCCCTAAGACAGAAGTACTTCTTTCCATCAACTTATATAACGAAGTCCCCATGATCCCTTAGATGGAAAAGGAATCTTGGAGGGATCCTCCTGTCCATCTGCTTTTGTTATGGATGCCCCTTAAGCTCTGAACTAGAGGAGTGTTCTGTTGTTCTTTTCTCTTTCCTTTTGTATTCCTTTCTGCACCCAATTTCTCTGAGAATTCTCATGCTTCCATTTTATTTTTACCATAGGTGGTGAAAATGTGTGATCTTGTTGTGGTCATTGGCTTAAACATTGGATGTACAGTATACTTATTGGAAAGTTGTAAAATTAGTCCAACTTGTTGCTCAACTGCTACTAACATAATTTATGAAGTTGTAATGGCACATTAGAATGTAATGAGGATCCGGAACAAGAATAATAACTTCAATAAGACAGATTCCAACTGAGTATAGTTCAGTTAAAAATTAGAATTCCCACTAAGATTGGTTCCTGAATCAATTTTTTCCACCGTTCAGCTATATTAAGGCCATGTTCTTTATTAGATGTGATAGGGAAAATGACATGAAAGAAAATTAGTGTTGGATAGTGTGTGTAAACCTCCCTTATGTTTCAAACTCCCCTGTTCTGAGAATATCAATTTTCCAAGAGAAGTTTTATTTCACAATATGGGATCTGGAATATGGAAAATTGGGTGCTTCAGAAAACCAAGTCTAATAGTTATTTGGTCCCTACAAAAATAGCGTTCTCTGCAAATACTTGCTTAGTGGTTTTTAATCATGCAGTTTTCTGTTGATGCATATTAGGTTACTGCATGTGCAAAATGCAACTCGAAGAAAGGGCAGAAGACATTGGAGGAAGCATGTATGAAGCTGATGAAAATTCCCAAGGTATATTAATAAGTCTTGATCTCAGAAATAGGGAAGAGTGATATGTTATTCTCTCACTAATCACTATTGACACAATGACATACACTTGATGTTGCAGACTCCAAAAGACTATGACATACTTGCCATACCCCTAACAAGTGCGGCAGTAAAGATGCTGAAAATGAGAAAGGGAACTCCAGAAGAGTGGCTCCAATATCTATCGAAGCCTTCTTCAATGCCATGACATCTATAGATTGTTATCTTCCCTGTACATATGTGCTTGCTCAGTCTTGGTGCTGAAGTCTCCTAAAAGCACTTTAGCATTCCATTGATGGCATCACCTAATGAATAGTAAAGCATTTATGTATAGTAATTGCATGTTTGACTTTGTATTAACAGCCAATATACTTTTCGTGTATGTAACTTGCTACATCTTGTTGATGGAGGAATTAATTGGCAGATATTTGATCCCTGTTTTTTTTTTTTTTGGTCTGAAGTACCTTAGAGGATATGATCTAGTTTGTATTTGGTATTTTTTTTTTTTTTTCAAATTGAAGTGCTAAAGACTCAATTGAAGCTGAATTTGTGGGTATGACTCTGTTTCCTGCAGCTGAAAAGAGGGGAAAATATCATCCGCAAGATGAAGTATACAAAAAGGAAGCCCTTTTTTTTTTTTTTTTTTTTTTCTATACAATTTTGGCCTCTACCCTTATGCCATCAATATTTGTGAGCCTTCTTGTTTCGAAGGATGAATTAGAAGAAAACCATCATCGTTCATTCATGACTGCCGTTGAGAAAATCCAAATGAATTATTGGCGAAAACAGGAGGCAAGGACTAAAATATCGAATATCGAGGAAATATCAATAATCCAAAAAATGGAAAATTTCGATGGAAATATCGAGGAAATTTCAATCTAAGTAAATTTTCAAAAAAAAAATGATGGAAATTTAAAAAGTAACATGGAAATCATTAATGAATTTTTATGAAATGTTTACTATTTCAAAAAACTGTTGGATAAACTTAATTGTAAATACTTAAGATCCCAAAAAATTATACAAAAAATCTATACAAAATGATTTGGCATGTGCCGCATCATCATCTCAATCTTAATACTTTCCAGCTTGGCTTTCTATTAAATTCTTTTAGATCTAAGATAAAATTTTGTATTTCCTTTTAGAAAAGATAAAATTTTGTATTTTATTTTATTTTAATATTTTGTGTATCAAAAAGGGTTTTTTACTTCAACAGTGTCTGAACTCTTTGAGGACTTTTGAAATGATACCTGAACTTTCAAAGTTATCAATGTGATACCTGAACTCATTTTTTCGTATCAACGTCATACCTGCGGTCGATTTCCGTCACAGAACCGTTAACTATGATCACGTGCCCAGCACGTGAGGCACAAAATAAGGGTAAAAATGACCTTTCCCACTTCCTTTAGTTCTTCACGGGGTTTTTTACTTCAACAGTGTCTGAACTTTTCGAGGACTTTTGAAATGATACCTGAACTTTCAAAGTTATCAATGTGATACCTGGACTCATTTTTTCATATCAACGTCGTACCTGCGGTCGATTTCCGTCACAGAACCGTTAACTATGACCACGTGCCCAGCACGTGAGACACTTAATGAGGTTAAACGACTAATTTACCCTCAAAAGTATTGTTTTTTTATTTTTTTTTTTGCTTTCTTTCTTGTTTTTCTTTTTCGACGTCTTCTTCCCTCTGATTTGTCCCCTCCGATTGGAAGCCATGGCCGCAATTCAGATCTCACCTTCTCTCTCAACCACCCAACCCTTTCCAAGCACTACCTGACTACAACCACATTGAACTCAGCTAGATCGATATGACTACCTTGCAAAAATTCAAGCTCCTCGCCACTCAATGCCCCGTCGTCGCCTGAAGCCCCACGTGCAGCCCATCCGCCAGCCCCGTCATCCACCTCCGCCGCCGTGAAACGGTCTGAAATCTCAGGTAAATTCCAAGTCTCAGATCTGGAGGCCAAGAGTCGTGAAACCGTCTACACCGCTCCGGCCTTCAATAAATTCAGAGAAGCAAAGCCGTCGAGCAAGTTGTGCTTGGAGAACTCCAACGAGATGGAGTCCCCGGCGGTGTCCGTCCATCAGAGATGGAGTCCCCGGCGGTATCCTTCCGACGAGATGGAGCCTCCTCACAATAATTATGATCTCCTAATAGTTCTACATCAAGCGTTTTGAGGAGTTGAGGCATAATACTGAGGTGATTATATAATGAGTTCGTCGTATGCTATACTTGATCAAATCATACAATTAAGAATTTAATATTTTCTGTCACTACAGGATTCTTCCAATAATTGGAGCAAAGGTGTTGCAGTAAAGGAATTATCTACCTCAGTATCATAATTATAATACCTTAGCTAAAAAGCTGTTTTGTTCACGATGCTTTTGCCTCCTGCTCATCCATATTCAAAATTGTAACAAAAAAAAAAAAACGTAAATAAAATTTTGTGACCATTGAAGATGCATGCAATAAAATGATCAAATTATAGATCTTAATGAATACCTAATGTGCAAAACCTTTCTCCAAGTTCGTTTAATGTGATAATTATCATGTGTCATCAACTCTCTACGTGCGTTTTTGTATTGGCAACAGTAAGAATTTCAAATGGTGATAATCAAGTAAATTACTGTACTTAAAAGAAAAGAAACAACTTTTAAGATTACATACTATGCATGCTTCTTTTTCTTCCACTCTTTTAAAATCAGCTCACTGAGATAAGCAGTGTTCATTCGATTGTCCCATCTGTCAGTCAAATGAAAACACAGAAACACGTCTCCTAAAGCCCTCATCTCTTTGGAACTTTTTCCTTTCTTGAGAGCATCTATTTTGTACATTTCCTTCTAAATAAAGATTAAATAGTTTAAATGCATTTGTAAATCACATAAAATAACTTTAAAATTAAGAATGTTAACCAATCAGAGTTCCTTAAGACAAGCTAAACTTTAAATAGTTTCTCTTTTTGTCATTAACTTCTTTATTTGTGACCGTTGCAAAATAAGTTGTCAAAAAAAAAAAAAAACTAAAAACAAAAACACGCATTTTGAAAGCGTGTGAACCAATTCCGACTCTGTTTAGGATTAGGATCAGCGTCTGTTTATAAAGAGGCTCCCCACTCTCCACTGCTCTCTCTCTCAATTCTCCAGTTCTCTCTCTTTCTTTCTTTCCCGAAACCCTAATTCGTTCGTTTTTCTCTCTGAAATTGTTCAATTTCTGCAATCATGGCGACATTAAGATCCAGGCTTCCAATTCGCTCCAACAAACAAGATTTCAAGAATGGATCGTCAACAACCAACGAATCAGGTCTCCCATTCGGGGTCAGGTTCCATCCTACATACCACGAACTCCTCGATTACTATCTCCACACCAGGATCGCCATGGGTGACCACTTTCACTCCTATTTCGTAGCCGATTGTTCTGATTTTTACGGCTAGAATGAGCCCTGGGTTGTTTGGCAGATCTACGGCGGTGGTGAGTCCAAGAAAGTGGAGGATGAAAAGACTCTCTATTTCTTCACCCATCGGAGAAGGCTGAGTCCCACCGCCAAGCGCTTTGATCGGAAAGTGGGTTCCGGCACTTGGAGCGGTCAGTATTCGAGAGAAGTTGTTGACCAGGAGGATGATGCTGTTGTTATTGGGCTCAAGAGGGAGTTCCGATACGAGGGTGGTTGTGATTCTCGTCACAACGAAGCTTGGTTGATGCAAGAGTACCAAATCATTGATGATGATTATGATATTGTACTGTGCACTTTGAGAAAGAACCCTAGAAAGGCACCACCAACCCCAACTGCTCAGGGAAGCAATGTTGTTGAAAAGACCAGAGTTAATGACAAAAAGAGAAAGAGCATTGTGGATCAACCCGGAAAGCCTAAATCGAAAAAGTAGAAAAAGGAAGAGAGTTGTGATGAGGAACAAGAAGGCAGCAGTATTGTTGATCAGATGAAAGTGGAAGAGACCAATTACGAGTTGGATCAAGATCATGGACTGCTGCAACTAGTGGTGCCCTATCCATTTGTTGATGATCAAGATTGTTATTTGTCTGAGCTTTATCCTGAGCTGTTTGTTGATGAAAAGGCTGATTTCTCTACTATGGATGAATTACTTGCAAAACTTGGTCCCTTATTAGGATCCTAGAGGTGCATCTCCAATGGAATAACTCTGACACAATAGACAATAGACAAAGTAAAGATGAGAACAAAAGACACTGAGAACTGGAAATTCATTGAAATCAAGTACAAAATTTTCTTAAAAAAAAAAAAAAAGTACAGAACTGGACATTCATTGAAACACATACCATTATTACATCCAGATAACAACTTATCTTTCTAAAATTCAACAGAAATGCTTTGATACACTCAAAGTGAGTGTCAATTTAAACCCTGCATCGAATTGTAGTATGAGTAAGTAGGGTATCGTTCTAGCCGGGGATTGAGGGTGCTCCTGTCATTTAAACGTCAAAGAAAAGAATATTAATTACAAGGATACAATATTTACGAAAAATTGCAAGTATAGAATAGGGGATTTCGAAATTGTTTATTTACTAAACTAATTATCTAACTAACTAATTACAATGATCAATCAATCCATGAATCAAAATAGGTAAGGGGTGATACGAAATATGTATGATGAAGTTAACAATCATTAACACGAAAATGAGTTTTTTAATCATAAATCACGGATCAAAACATGTGAATGAAGAAATCAATCAAGAACAAAGATGAACGCATACAAAGTTCTTTTTACTTTCCTTAATTAAATTAACTAGATGAACGCACCATACTTAACCCTATTAAACATGCAATGCTAGTCATAGAACGCTACTCACTAACAAAACATATTTAACGCATAAAGATTAATGAAAGTTTGATTGATTTAAGCCAAGAACACAAGTTGGAAGGCCATACAAGCATGCAAGACTCTTCATTGATTTACCTAAGGAATTATAGGTTTTCCATTTAGCAATTAAGACCTAGAACGCTAGTAATCTTAATTTGGATTCAATTACATGCTCAATATTCTAAGTTGTACACCAAAGAACACAAAACACATAAAAGGTGGGATTGAAGCACAAAATCAATGAACTTACATCATCACATATCAAAATCGCAATTTATGAATTCTAGAAACCTAAAACGTTTTCATGCTTCATGATTATTGGAAACTAAACATCAAAACATAAACTTTATTCTCATAAAATATCAAAACATCCAATAAAACCAAAAACATAGAATGCTATAGAATCTGATTTTTAAGTTACAAAACAATAAAACCGAAAACAAAAGATAGAAGGACATGGTTACACTTTTGAAGAAATTCAAGAACGCAAGAAGGTCTTCAAAGGTGGTGGACGTTGATGAGGACTACGGCAAGGATGTGTTGGAGATGATGGAGCTTTGCTTCACGGCTTCAATGCTTGAACAATGGAGAGGATCCGAAATTTAGAGAGTAAAGGGGAGGATTTGTGATTTTGATTCAGGGTTTCATGATAATTTTGAGTTGTGGAAGGGATGAACGTGTATGGAGGGAGAGAGATGGCTGAATGGAGTGAAGGAAGATGTCAAAAACGTCCAACATAGGTGTGTATATATAGAGGATGCTTAGGACGTCAAACCCTAGCTCTTCGTCTTCAATTCTGATTCTCCTTCCTTCTTCGTGTTGATGTAGACTTCTTTTTGAATTTTCTCATTGGTCCACATCATCATGGCTGCAATATATCCTCAAAATCAGATCAAATATGGAGTAGAGACCTTTCCAAACTCGTCCCAAAAGATATTCACGTTCAAACTCTCCTTATTCGCACAAAACTGATTTCCGGGCAGATTGACCTTTATGCACTAAATCGGCCATACCTTATTCTATAAAATTTATATTGATGAACCGTAAAAAGCTCTGGAAAATAGACATCCGTAGCTTTCCAACCATATAAAGATCGAAATTTAGTTCATTCTGACCTGTCCTCAGGGCTCTGTCGAAGTTGACTGATCTGCACAAGCAGATTCCTAAAAACTCTCCCTTTTTGGGATTTCCGAAATCTTCTTGAATCTTCTATGTAATTCACGGCAAAACCAACTAGAATTATTTTAGGATTCTTCCAAGACGTCAAGAAGGGTCTAGAAACTCATGTGCAAATCACATGCTTCAATCTTTGGGCCAGGCTTCTCAATTGGACAATTTCAAAGCCCATTCTTCAATTGCAGAAATTTCTTATGCATTCTAGAACATTCTTGAACTATCTTGAGTTATCTTGAAGCCATAGCATCTCCTAGCACCACCAGGTATCCTAGTGTCATCAGGTTTCCTAGTCCAACTGGGACTCTGTCATTTCTTCATTTCCGAACACCAATTTTCCAAGCTCTTTCCTAGTTGCATTAGGATTCCAACTTCAACTGGGATTCATTTTCTTGGTAGGATTAGGAAAGCTTCATTTCTCCATTTCTTTCAATTTCTTTCCATTTCTACGCCACATTTCCTCCTTGCCTTCATTTTCGACTCAAAACTACCTAAAAACAAAAACAAAGTTAGAAATGATAATGTTAAGGAAATAACTAAGTAAAATGTAGAGAGAAATGCACTAAAAACATACAAAATATTCGTCCGATCATGCTTCATTCTAGTTATTTAGAAGCATATCCATGAAAGTGGTACTTAAACTTACAAATACAGAATCTAAGGTTTCAAGCTCAAGGACTTTTCAAATAAATGGCATAGAAGAAAATTATACACAAGAGTTGATAGTTCTATCTAAGCATTGCATCAAGTTCTAATCAAGTCAAACAGAGAGTTAACCAAAAGTAACAAAGAGCAGCAAGTTGGTACTGGTTTCAAGACTTATTGAATTGAAAAGAGCAGCAAGTTGCTACAAACAGATGAATACAAAAAAAAAAAAAAGGGTCCATCCCCTTCTCCAGATCCTACATTAAGTAATTCATAGCTTAATGTTAAGCACGGAGAGATGAAATCAAAAACCAAGATTTCCCAGTTATAATTGAACCCAAGAACCCAACCCAATCCAAGTGGATGGGAAGAAGGGGAAAAAAAAAAGAACAAAAGAACAGGCAAAGCAGAGAGTACACAAGTTGATAATGCTATGTCGAATGGCTAATTACAGATACATACTATACTTTAGATATCAGATAGAATATTCTTTTGCAATAAACAGGTTCTACGACATAAGACTTATACTTCTCGCAGTGATATCCTCGGGAGAGTTTTACCTGCTGAATGGGATAACTCTTCGACTGCAATGCTATGAAAGAAAATTTACCTGCTGCTAAGATCTTCCACATATACCTGGATCAAGCAGCTCTTGTCTGCAATTTGAAGTTTCTCATTCAGTTTGGTCTTGACCTGCTCATCTTTGTCCTCAAAATTACTCATTAACTCAATCTGCAACCAGAATTAATGCCTTTAACAAGTAAGAAAAAAAATAAAAAAGATAAGATAAATTGCAGTTCAAAAGATACTCTGCTTGCTTTGCTTTGCTCGATCTTTTGTATGTCACCTTCCTATAGTGCTTTTGTATTGTAGATCTCAACTCCAAGTAGATAGTTTCTTACAGCCGGCTTGCTGCAATGTGAACGTATATAAGGTTGAAAAAGTGATTGTTTTTCTTTAACTTTACACTCACGAGCCGCACTTGCCAAGCAGCTTCTTCTTTTTGACTCTTTCTTTTTTCAGAGGCGATGATTTAGAAGAAGGAAAATCATTTTTTTCGGTAAGAACTTGGAAAATCATTACTTGGATGCTTGATGGAACAAGGAAATTATCTAGTGTTGATTAAAAAAATAACATAATGTGTTTTTTTTAATGTAGTTATCCATATATGCTGATTAGATGATGCAACTAACATTGTGCTAATTCCAAATGTTACTAAACACTATGAATTAAAAGCTTAGAAAAACAGACAAATCTCAACCACAGCCCCAAAACAATATACCTGCAGAATCTGAGAAAAAAAGAAAAAAGGAAAACCATACCTGAAAAATCTAGGAATTTTGATTAGCTAGCTCTCCTTTGAAGCTTGAAGTCTAAAGATTGTTTTCAAGTCTCAGCTTCAATTCTCTCTGTCTCTGAAAGAATACATCTGAATGCATGGCATTCTTGTCGGAACTCGTAAGTGGATGGGGTACCATTGGTGAATATCCATTCTGTTGGCATACTAGGTGAACCATTGGTCTGATATAGTGATATACAATGCTTGTTTTTTCAGCAGAGTAGTCAATGAGTTTGGACAATGACATTGGAAGAGATTGGGTTGTGCATATTGCCCCTGAAGTATGGCTCAATGATAATGGAGGCATACTTGGATTGTGTAATTTAACACAATACGATAATGGCAGTGCAGATCAAAAGCAATAGATAAGGGGAGTGCAGACTAAAGGAGAATAATAATTGATGCATATATGTTTGACAGAAGCACATGAATTCCACTCCTCTGAGTGGTCAATTTTGATATCTGTTTAGCTGCATATGCTGCCATTTTGACTTTTTTTGTGGGTTCGACAAGCAGCCAAGAGGCTACTTCAAATGACATCGTTGGTTTCCATTGGCATGCATTTTATCATATCAACAGCTTCTTCCAAGAGCCCGGCTCAGCCTAGTAGATCAACCATGCAACCGCAATGAATGATATGAGGGGAAATAACATAGACCGACTGCGTTGACATGAAAACGTTCCGCCCTTGTTCCTGGAAGACCAACATGGTTACACACTGTTAGTACTGCCACAAAGACTACTTCATCTGGTTTCACCGCTTGCTTAAGCATGTCATCAAAAAGCTCTAGAGCTCGCTCCTCATTTCCTTCCATGGCCATTGCTCCAATGGCTGCTGTCCAAGCAGAAACATCTTTTATTGCCATGTTCTTGAACACCTCCACCATGGTCACCCTATCTGCTTTTATTCCCTCAGTCTGCATCACCCGGAAAAGTTCAATTGCTTCCTCAGTTGCTCTCTTGGACCAGAGCACCAATCATAGTGTTCCAAGATACAATATCACTCTTTGGCATCTCATTATACACTTTCCAAGCTGACTTCAGATCACCACTTCTTATGAAACCAGAAATCAACGAGTCATTCATATTGTCAAAAATTCTGCAGGCCATCTCTTGTTGGCGCACTTCATGTACATATCAATCATGGCATTACAAATGGTATCCCAAGTTCCCAACCTTATAGTCCATTCCTTAGAACATAACCATGGCAGCACTTTCCAGAGAGATTATCACTTAGTTATGCGCAAGCTGAAATTGCAGATAACATGGTAACATTGTCGGGTCTTAGGCCCTGTTGTAGCATTTCACCCATGACCGAAATTGCTTCACTAGCCAGTCCCTGGCGCACATAATTTGACAAAATAATATTGTAAAGAACCAAGTTTTTATCCACACATTCAGCAAAAAGCCGCTTTGCAGCATCAGTAGCTCCACATTTCATATACATATCAACAAGTGACCACAAGCATATTAGTATGAGTCCAGACTCCCCAATGTAAGAGCACACACCCTCTCACTCAACATAACATCCTTCAACTTTGCGCAAGCAGAATTGACACACACCATAGTCACCGAATTAGGCTTAATACCGGCAGCCACCATCTCAAAAAACAAAGCAACGGCCTTCTTTGGCATATTCCTCCCACCATAACCACAAATCGAACCAAGTCCCCGACACGGTACTTCTCTCAAGCATATCATCAAACACCTCGCGGGCATAATCCAAGTCCCCACATTCTGCATAGAAATGAATCAAAAAATTCCCAATAAAACACATGTTCCTCCAAACCCATAATGGAGCTGAACCCATTTCACAGAAAGCCACCATCACTCAATGCAAACGGAAACGTAAACTTATCCGGTAAAACACCCTGAACCACCATCTGAACATAGAGCCCTATAGCCTCGTCACCATCTGAACAATACACCCTTTGTTTTTTCTTCTTCAAGAAACAAGTCTAAGGCTTTGGAAGGTGCCCATTTCGGCACATGTGCTAATGAGCTTCGTTTTGGTTAGTTGGGGTGGCTGAGAGCAGAGGACTCAGCTGAAGCATTGCAGCCATGATTAATGGGTCTGTTGGCCTATTTGCCTATTTGGGGTTGCAACCAACTATAACTAACTTAACTGCAATGCTTCTATTTCTATTTCTGTTTTAAGAAATTATGGACACTTTTTCAGTTTTTTGATGCATCTGTGTTATGAAGAGGTGCAGGTCCAGCACAAAATGACATTTCTAACCTTTTAAGTGGCTCACAAAAGATGATTTCTTTCTTTATCGTGAATTACATTAGTAAACTGTAAAATTGAGCTTGAAAGATATAAAGCCAAAGGGATATACTGCAGCAGCAACAAATCTGTTGCTTAAAAACATCATGAAACATATGAAGAAAATGAGACGGAGATGGATGTATAAATCTGAATTACAATCTGATTTAAGGCTATCAAATCAAGGAAATGACTAGGAAAATAAAAAAAACAATGATCAAGGCTCTATCCGGATTTTTTTAGCAAAATAAGCACAGAGATACCATAAAGAGATGACATGGACATATGATAAACCAGATTTCATGTGCAGAGAAATGATCATTTCTAGAAGGGTTAATTCCTGTTTACCCAGAAATCACATGTATTGTGCCCACTTGCACCAACAAGTTTGTATTGTGCCCATTTACACAAATCTTAGAGGAAAAGACCTATGAGGGTAATCTTTTTTAAACTAGTGTCTAATATGTCCTATACTGACTTTTGGGTTTAACCTTTGCTTTTTCCTAGAAAAACATGTTCACACTTTTGAGAAAAACAAAACTAGCCTTCAACATGCCCAAGTTTTTCACCTAACGGTTACTTTAACAGGCGGAATCACTGCTGCTTGTTTCTATCTTAAGCTGAGTCAATTTTTCCTAAGAAATTGAAAGTTTAAGCCTAAAAACTAGTACAGGAATAAGGCAGAAACATATATAAATATTTAAAACATTGAACTAAATTTTTTTTTAAAACATAATAATGACAAGGTGGATGAGCAATCTGAAATTATTTATTCAAACATAAATTACAGACTAAAATTCAGAGCCTCATTCTCAGGTAAACAGCTAAGCTGTTTAGCTATCCATAAGAATGATTTACAGATACTTACTTGAAACAAGGTACTCCACACTTAAACCGAAAGAAAACTAACACACTGCTACTGCTTGAGAGAAGACTCTTCTGCTCAATTATCTAATCCTAGAACTATGAAAGTTTTTCTGATGGTGGGAGTTTTTTCGATGCTCTGTTTTTTGATGCTCTACAACTGAAACAAAAGCTCCTTATATAGGGAGCGGAACTCAAACCAGAATTCAAAACACAAAAATGTACAACACAACTCCATTATTTTATGCTTTCGTGAGTGCTCTTGATGATGGAGGTCGGTTGGCGAAAATCAGATTCCTTTAGGTGAAATGTTTTTCACCTCCTTTTTGAAAAGCAAAAACAACTTTTGGGAACAATCCAAAGTTGCTTTTGGTGCTTTCTACACTTGCTGCTTCACATGTTCTCGTCTGTTTCTGAATTGTGGCCAAGGACAAACGAGTTGTTATCCATCTGGGCCATTCGGGCAGTAGTTTCATTTTCTTCGACATCTGTATCTACATACATTTTGTAGTGGTTGTCACTTTCAAGCTTTTCAACCCACTATAAGCATGCCAGAGTCGAATCTATTTCCTTTCTCATGAGAGATAGGAAGAGGTCACTGCTGTAATTATTGTTTTTTCTCCTACTGCCAGGAAAGTCTTTCTTGTATCTTCTTCGATGATCTTTTTGATATATTCTAAAGACATGGCTTTCATCCATGGAATGCTTGAATTTGGCTGGCCATTGTATCCAACACAGGCAGGCTGAAGATATCCCTTTTGAATAATTCTCACATAATGATAAGGAGAAATGTATTCAACTTCACCGTTTGTTTTCTGAATCCATTATGGTGGAGTAGATCTGAACTTCAGTCTAAGAGAGCAGTCATTTTTTCTGACATTTTTGACTGTGTTGACGATGATAGGGGCAGACCTTTGAGATCATCATTTGTTTTGGTCCATAGATTATGGACAAAACCATTTTCAACAAGCCAAAGCTTGTGTTCTTGAGGATGTTCACTCGGAACATTTACTAAGTATCTTCCAACATAAGGTCCTGCAATAATGAAGAGAGTTGGAGGAATACATGCCTCAGAATTGTGACTTCCTATCAGATTATGGAATTCAAACCAATCTGATTCTTTTAATGCTATGATAGGAACTCTAACACTTTCTGGATCTTCAAGAAAGTGAATTTTTTCACTCCGACCAGCACTCTACTGTGTATGAACTTCTTCAAACTGTGGTCTAGCATTCTCATGGGGTTCTTCAGCTAAGGCAAACAGAGCTGGGAACATCATGCCACTGTTTCTTTCTTGAAAGGCAAATAAGAGGTTATCGAGGATTGCCTTCTAGTGGTAAGCTAGCCTCCTACCAGTTCTGAACACAGGATCAGCAAAAGTTTGTAGTTCATAATTAAAAACATTTATTACTCTAGTTGGAGTTGGTTTGCTTTTTGGCAAAGCAACAGCCTTCAACGGTCTTGATGAGCCTTTACCTTCTGCCGTTTGAGACGGGCTAGCCAATCCTTTACATTGGGATTGATCAGTTGTAGCTAGTCCTTTTGGACCTAGCAGAAATCTTTTGAGGATTTTTTCTTTAGGATCCTCAGATGTTTCATGTTCTTTCCCAATTCGTCTGTTTCTGGGATTGCGACATTCGTCGTCATCTTTTCGGCTGAACATTGCCATTTCTCTGGTTAGGGCGTCTGGAAGATAGTTCTTGTTTGATGCAATTAATTCAACATTATAATCATATTGGTTAAGAAATAATTGCCAGTTTGCTAATGTTCCTCTATCAGTAGCTTTATCAAGTTTAAATTTTTTAAAGTTCTTTACTCTAGCACAATCGGTGCGGACAGTAAAGAGTTTTCCAAGAAAAGCTGGAGAATTTAAAATTGTTTTCTTTACAGCCAAAATTTCTTTTTCTCCTGTAGGATAATTTTGTTCTGCAGGACTGAATTTACCACTACAGAATTTGCAGATATTTTCAATGTTAGTTCCAGGCGTTTTTGCTAGAACAACACCAGACTAGTAATTATCACTAGCATCTGTTTGGAGAATGATTTCATCATTTTTCTCTGGTTGTTGGAGAGGAGGGAGATTTTTGCAGAGAGCTTTTATCTGCTTCACAATTTTTTCATCATCTTCTGTGAAGTTCCATTTTTTCTTGGAACTTGTTTTAGGAGATAACATTGCTGTTAGTCATGAGATTTTGGGAATGAAATCTCTCCCGTAATTAATGACTCCTAAGAATCTCTCTAGACTCTTGGCATAAGGAATTCTATCTGGGAACTTCCAGATTTTTTCAAGGATGTGGGGTTGGAGTTTTATCACTCCATTCTTGATGTTTATTCCTAGGAAATCAACTTCATCTAGGATAAAGAAGATTTTCTTTTCTCCTAAGATGATTCCATGCTGAACTATCAGCTTTACAACCTCATAGAGGTGTTTCATGTGTTCTTCTCTGTTTTTGGAGAAGACAAGGATGTCATCTATATAGACGACGCAGAATTCAGCAACATGTTTGAAGATGTCATCCATCTTGCTCTGGAAAATTGAAGGGGCTTGTTTTAGGCCGAAGGGGCTTGTCATCCATCGTACTTGAGCAATTTGATAACCGTCTTTCGCGGTCTTCTTATTGACATCTCTGTAGTCAATTACCATTCTAGCTTTTCCTCTGATATTTTCTGCATGATTTCTCACGTAGAAAGCTGGAGCATGATGAGGGCTAGTGGATGGTTGAATTAATCTCTTGTTCAGGAGATCTTCAATATCTTTTCTGAATTCCTTTTGATCTTCCTCTTTGTACTGAGGAATGGCTTTGACATGACAGATAGCATTCATATCATGTAATCATAATTCACAGACCACTGGGTCTTTTTCCCAAAATTTCTGGGGGTCGACATCGATATTCTGTTCGAGCATTTTCTTGATTTTATCAAGAGTAGGAATTTTCTGAGACTCAAGCTTATTCTGGAAGTGCTTGAGGTTATGCTCATGGATGAAACTAGTTTCTTCATCTTCACTAGTTTCTTCTTCTTCTTCAGAAGATTCTTCAACAAGTAGTTCTTCTTGTTGTTTGATTTGGAGTATGGGTTCAAATTTGGGCTGGTAGGTAAGATCACCACTATTTTGTTACGATCTCTGATACTGAGTAGTAAAATGTGGACCTACTACACTTTTTGCTTGTGTGAGTCGGTCTGCCCAGAACACTTGTTCTTCTTTTCTGAAGCCTATCGCTTCTTCATCTTGAATAAATCTCTGTTGGAGAATGAAATCATTTCCCAACAAGAAATTTGATCCTTGGCCTTCAGATTGCCAAAGAGTATGGATGATAAATGTTCCTCCACCAATGGTGATGTGAACATCTTTTGCTACTTTATTCATTGTAAGATGGCTTCCATCAAACTGGACACCAGTAGCTATTCTTTTCTTATATTCTTTCCAGAGTTCTTCTGGAATTGCAAATCTCTTTGCAACTGTGAATCCTGATCCATTATCTACAAATGCATGTAGATGATATTTCTTGTGATCAGGGAATTTTAATCCAATCTCTATGTAGTTGCTGTACCTACTAGTAGAGACGATCTTTGATTGTTGAAGCTAATTTTCTTGAGCTTGTTCCTGTGGTATGAATGGTTTACATTCTTCTGGAACACTTTCTGGTGGTTCAACCAGTTCTATTTCTTCATCAATTTTTTCTTCCTTTATTGCTGAGGAAGATGGTTCCATAATTTCTTGGAACAAGGCTTCTATCTTTTTCTCTTTTTGTTTAGAGAAATATTCTTCATATTCTTGTTCTACCAATTGGCTGATAAGGCCATTCTTGGTTTTTCTTCTTGCTTCAGCTAATGAAGCATTCTTTGTAATAAGTCTTTTTTGACTCTTCACAGAACATAGGAATTCCATTCTTTTCGTGACATAGGCAGTAGTCACAAACGAATGTACCAGGGTTGCTTTCTTCCCAATTTTTGACTTTTAAGACATTCATCTGTCTAGATTCTAAGTATTCTACTTCAGAATCTGTTTCAGACCCAGATGATTCTCCTTCTTCAGACCAGGCAGAGTATACTGACCTATCATCTTCTTCATCATCAGAATAGGCTATTTCGTAGCCCTTCATATTAGCTGTTTCCAAGGTTCTAAAAAACGCTAGGCGCTAGTTGGGCGGTAACTCAGGGACTAGCGCCTATGGGCCTAGGCGGGGAGTAGGCGGTTTTATATTTTCTAATTTTTAAATTATTTTTATAGCATATAATTGTATAAATAAAAATATAAAAATCTAACAATTAATTGAAAATAATCAAAATAGAAAAAAAAAAAGTTTAGAATTTAACAATCATACTTATTATTAGTTCGTATTAGTTTATTACCCAAAAGAAAAAAAAATCATATTAGAGGCCTAGATTGAAACGGCATTGAGAAGGTTTAATTATGGTCTTTGCCTGTAGACTAAGAACCAGAAAGGCACCGTATTAGAGGCAACTTTCATTCAATTGAATCAGAGCCCTATGCAATTTAAAAAACAGAAATAATCAGAGCCCTATGTAATCTTTATCTTCCACCGAGTCTTTTCCTCCCTTCCTTCTCTTTCTTCTCTATCGCTCAGAGCTCTCTCTCCCCTCCAATTCGCCAACGAGTCATGACTCACTGAGTCAGAGACGCTGACGGAAGACTAAGTACGACAGCCGGCAACCACCGACGACAGTGCAAAGTGAAAGTTGGAAGACCACAACATTATTATTCACTAAACAGAAAGCTCAGAGCTCTCCCTCTCTTTCCTTCAATTCGTCGGCGAGTCAAGGAGAGAGAGATCAGTCCGGCCCAAGAGCCTTTGAAGAGAGAGAAAGAGACGATGGAAGAGAGATGCAGGTTTGATTTGCATTAATCCGCCCAGCGCCCAGCACGCCCAAACCGCCTAGGCGCCCGTTCAGACTGTCTGGGCTCCCGTCTAACTGGAAAACGATTTTTACGTACGCCTAGCCCTTAATCGGGGCGGTCAGTGGACGCCTAGCCCTTAATCGGGGCGGTCAGTGGACGCCTAGCGCCTAGGCGGCCCCTAAGCGGCCGCCCAGGCCGTTTTTTAGAACATTGGCTGTTTCTACTATAGGCTCGTATTCTTCAAATAGAGATTTAGTAGATCTTTTACCCTTTTCTGGGCATTCATTGGCATAGGTCCCTTCAGCTTTACATAACCAACATCTACAAGCTTTCTTGTTTGGTTGTTTATTCTGATGGTTGGTTTGATAATTCTTTTTTTTCTTGAAGAATTTCTTTTTAGGATCTTCATCCTGTTGTCTCTTAAAGTTGGAACTTTTCTTGAATTTCCAATCTCTTTTCTTATTAGTCTTTCTGAATCTTTTCGAGTAATATTTTTCTTTTCTTTTTCTATGGAACTTGGATTCATGACATCCCCAGTTGGTTGGCATATCCAGTATTCCGTAACAGAAGTTTTCAACTCATTTGAGTTGTTTCTTGGCCATCTTGGCTCTAAGATTCGCTTTGCATTGCTCCTTTAGTAATTGCCTAATTCTGTCGGCAATTCCTCCAACTGAAAATCTTTCAATTGGTTTTTCAGCTATGCTTTCTCTCACAGCTGTTCTCCATGGTTCAGGGAGTTTTCTGTGCAACAGGTTGACTAGATCAGTATTCTCTAGTTCACCAATCGTACAGTAGTATTCTTGAAATTCATTCAAGTATTCTTCAAAATATCTCATGTCACAAATTTTGAGAGCATAGATATTTGATTTGGCCGTTTCTTTAGCCTTTTCACTCAGATTTGAAAGATTTCCACATAACTGATCGTACAGGGGTACTGCAAAATCATACGGAGATTTTGAATTTTTGATTTCTTCTAGCCAGTCTTTCCCTCTGGCAGTTTCTTTGAACGACAGATAATACTTTTTGGCTACTCCAGTGAGAGTAGTTTCATAGTACACCTGAAGATCTAGTGCTTCAAACTTTCCAAGGGTAAGAGCAGATGCCATCATGAGACTGTCTACCCATTGGTCAAGAGTTTTTCTCTTGTCTAGAGCTTTGTCTAGATTTAGCCAGATACCATAGTTGGTAATTGGTATTCTGGGTATATTGTCCTCTGGGACAAATCGTTGAGAATTTCTTTCTTCTTTTTTGCCCGTAGGGGCCTTCTGTACAGGGAGTTTTAGTTTTCCCTTTTCTCTGATGATGAAAGTTTTAGAATTGGAGCTTTCTCCGTCTTCCATTTCAACATCTTGATAAGGTAGGATTTTTCTTACCTTTCCTAGTTTGAAAATTTTCATTTCTTCGATTAGTTTTTCTAATCGATCAGGATTTTCACAGGATTCTGCTTCATCATAGAGATCATAGAGCTTTTGTACTCTAAGCATATTTACTGGTCTGTTCAGATCAGCTTCTAATTCTTCTTCCGTGATAGGATCTGTTGGTTCTTCAACTGAGAATTTAGTACCACTAACACTAGCTTCTCTAGTGCTGTAGCTTCTTCTAAGAAGATTTTTGTTTATCCTGACATTTTCAGGACACACGTCACTTTTCATGTGATCGTCAAATTTTAGACCGATATCTCCAGTCTTTCTGCTTTCATAAATTACCGCTTTGGCATTTTCTGCTGGTTTTTTCGGACCAGATAATTTCCATTCAATAGGAAACGTTACTTCATTCCAAGTAACCTTGTGAATCTGTTGTGAATGGTTCTTTTGACTGGTGAAGAATCCAGTACGTAGTAAGACCCGGGATATTAGATATCCTTGTCTTGGATTCTATTGTGGTACTCATCAGTTTATAGTATAGTCTGTATACTATTGCGAGTTCTTGCATATTTTTTTCCATTGATATGTCATCTGTCTTGACTCTCAGTCTTAGACAGTGAGCTGCATCTTTCAAGCTAGTTGAGAAGTTTGGGAAACAGTTGAAATAGGCTACTTGATTGCATAAAGATGCTTCAAGTGTTCCCAACAGACTAGCTTGAAAATCTGTTAGTCTATTGTCTTGTAAGACACATAGAACTGAACAGTTTATGCCTTCTCGGGCAAGAAGTTTTATGCCTACTTGGACTGCTCCAATGTGCATAAATTGATATTTCTGTGTTCTTGCTCTAGCCACTTCATCAAGAGTAATCATCAGTAGATCTGTTTCTCCTGTTGTAGATGGGGTTGTGAATTCTAACAATTTGAAGTGATGGCTATCCATCAGTTCAAACCTTCCCCTTTTGTAGATTTGTTTAAAATCTAACTTTGTGTTTGGACCCAAAATGAGCATTTTGGCCTGACAAGGCACGTCTTGGAGAAATTGAGCCAATGTCAGTGGCTCAAGCTATATATTGTCGACAAGTTCGAAATATATATTTAGAGGCTAAAGCAAGCCTACTATGGAAGCATGGAAGCATGAAAAGTTAACTTTAGCACATTTTCCTACTTCGGCTAGGAGAAACCGAGCTAAACAAGGAAGGAGGGGCGGCAGACTAACCAAATGAAATCTAAATGAGCTAAAACTTTCCAGATTAAATCTAGAAAGCCCAAGGATCATTTCTTATGAAGAGTTCCAGAGCTATTTTTGAGTGGAAGGCCTTCAAACAATCAGTCCAATTTTCTACAGAAGCAAAACTGGAAAACTGGACCTGTAAGAGGTCCAGCAGCATTTCCAGCCCAACCGCATGGAATAAATCTCTGAAAATTTTTCAGGATGATCTACACTCATAGTGGAACATTTTTTATGAAGAAGTCGAAGGCTCATTCTGAAGGCTTGTTTGAGAAATAATTGAAGGAATAAAGGGGCAGAAACTGACCTAAAACCAGCTCAATATCACATGTTCATGTTTCCTACCCACATGAAGAAAGCTAGATGCTTTTCTTCTTTTCATTGGATATATTTTTCTACTACAATCTCTTTAATAGATCATCATCACTTCCATGTTTCTACACCTTCATGCTTTGCTTTCATTTCATCATTTCTCTATCTTTTCCATATTTTACAAATCACTTTCATACTCCACTTTCATTATTTTTCTTCCACTCATCATTTCACTCTTCTTTTTCTTCCCTATATAAACACCTTCTCTTCTCATTCTACAACACATTCACAATTCATCAAAACATCTCTAAGATGATCTAAGTTCTCTCTAGAGCAACCTCTCTAAGAGCAACTCCTCTCCTTCTCTTTCTCTTACCGGTGATCACACTCCTAGTCCTAGTCTTCTCAGAAGCCGACTTTCAGTGCCACCAAACCCTCTGTCAACGTGCTTCGGTCCTAGTCTCCTCGGGAGCCGACGGTAGTGCCCCGACCACAACGGTTACAAAACCAGCCAAGCAAGGGTAACGCCCTAGCAACCCAGCCAAGCTAAAGTCACGCTTTAGCAAGATCTCAATACTTCCCGGTGATTTCGCTCTGCTCAATCTGCAATATTGAGTATCGACTTGTGAACAAGAAGAAACTTCAGCAAAGTCCTCACCACGAGGCACAAAGAATCCCACGACGAGGTTGGTGCTCTCCTCGTCTACAATCGCTTGATAGAAGTCAGGTCAAGGGACACCCCCGACGACCGCACCCGAAAGGTGCTGGCTCGCCCGCGCAAGAAAAGAGACTGTTGACCAGCTGCAACAAAATTGGAGCCAAACACTTTGGAATTGTGGAGTTTTTTACCTCCTGTTCGATTTCGTTGTATTCGAATTCTTCAGCATTCAGGAGTTGTACTCCTTTTTTTTTCCCAAAGATGCTCATCATTTTGACATCTCTTGCTACCAAGTGCTTTGGTTTTTCATACATGATACTAGTTAGACTAGTAGAAGGTTCTAGAAAAATCATGCTTGGATTCTTCTCGGGTTTTTCTAATGGTTTAAATCCATTAGCTTTCTTTGTTTTTACTGTAGGTACTTTCTTGTCCTTCAGTATATTTTTCATAGAATCCAGCATTTTTTGCTGTTCAGTGATTTTTCTACTAACATTTGTTAGCATTTCTTCTTCCGTTTTTGGAAGTTCTTTGATATAATCTATTTTATGCTCCAAATTTTCTAATTGGGCGATTATATCTGGGACTTTTTCTAGATGATTTTGACATCTAGATACTTCTTGTATCAGATTATGATGTTTCTCATCAGAAGATTTTAGTAGAGAATTCAACTTCTCTAATAGTAATTCAGACATTGTCCCCATTGGGGATTCCTTTTTTTGAGCTCTTTGCAAGCTCTGATACCAGTGATTTGCGGATCTAACCAATGCTCAAATAGTCAAGAGGTTTTTGTTCCTCTGTAACCATGAACCTTAGTTCGTCTATATTTTTCTCAATCTTGTAGATTCTTTTCTGTACTAGGAATATTTTATCCCAGTAATTAGGATCATGAGTAGCTCGGCTGAGCCTGTTTCTGAAGTCTTTTGCCTTTCTTAACTTTTCTTATTCTTCTTCAAGTTCTTTTTCAAATTTTCTACAATTTGCAAGTAAATCCAATCTAGATAGAATAATATCTAAATGTACGATTATGGATAATGTAGTATCAACTGCTTACCGTTGAATATAGAGGATGAAGCTTAGCTGTAATTAACATTTGAACAGATAAATTCAAGATATGGGCCCACCAAGCTTTATAAAAAAATAATAATTATGTAAGATAAAAGAAAAGGATGATGGAGAGGGGTATTAATGGGATGAATAGTGAGTGGTTTTGCAAAGTAGGGAGAAAAGGTGGAAAGTTTTGTGTGAGTGGAAATAGAAATAAGTTGTTGGGGTGTATGGGAAGTATATTAGTGGATTTAGGGTGTATGAGAATTTCCCCTTTCTAGAACTCAGTTTAAATGAGCTAAATATGATTTAAGGCTGTCAATATGACTTAGTAGGATGCCAATCTAATTCAGAAATTTGTTTAGTACACACTACGGAATGTTAACTTTGGAATGTAACAAGCACTGTTATTGGATGTGAAACAACCTCACCAGTCATCATCATACAACAACACCACCATGGTGATAGTACTTTGCAACTTACTGAGTTACAAAACAAGTAAATGAAAAAGACACCTGCCCTTACTCTTAGCATCAGATTACAATTATTTACACCTCAGTTTTAGAGCTCAACTAAGAGTTGTTAATTGCAAAAGACTAGCTTTGTTAGAAAGCCTTAGATACACTACTAGCAAAATTGCCATTGCACACTGATTTTAATCAGTGGGTATAATCTCAAATAGCAACTGATATCCGTGTGGGAAACCCAATAGCCACCCTACACTCACGGATTAAATTTCTGTCCCATTTGAGGGGGGTGGCCTTTGGTCTCTCCACACAGATAGAAAAATCAGTGTGGACTATATTAATGGGACCCACCACTTTCCAATTCCATACAGGTCCATCAAATCAATGATAAAAATATATTTGTAAAATGCATCCGTGTGAATTGGTTAAATATTAAATAATATATATTTGACATTTTTTTTTTGTTACAGATGTTTTTGACATTTCATCGGTCCAATTGTATTAAAGAAAATAATTTTACCAATTGTTTAAAATTTCTAAATTTTAATATGTCTGATTATTTCTTTTATTCCCAGATCTGGTTCATCAACAAACATGGTCCTTGCATGCATATCTTCTGGTTCAGTAGAATCGAATTCAAAATTCAAATTGTTATAAGAGGTTGTTGGAAGATCTTCTGGGTCAAAATCTCCATCGACATCGTAATCAGTCTTCGGTGTAGAGCATTACTGAACAAAGAAAGACATGGATTAAGAACCTCAAACTTTGGTAGAGAATACCCAATATGACCATAAATGCAAAGGAGATTATTGAAACTGAAACTGTTAAAATTTAAATCCAATAAACCCAACGAATCTTACTTTCAATGGATAGATCTGCTTGATTAGAAATCATCCATGCCATAACCCAATTAGCATAGATATGCTTACTGAAACCAATCATCCATGCCTCCACCTCCTATTTCTACTCACAATGATTCTGCAAAACCCAGATCTCGCAAATATTTTCATAAACATATACATCAAAAGCAATCCACAACAAATAACAGGAACCAAGAACATTAAAAACAATTCAAGATCCTATAACAATAAGGGATCAAGTAAAGACCTGATATCAATCTATCTTTTTCTTAAATTGGGGATCGGATTTGGGTTCGAATACATTAGAGAGAGGAAGAAAGTCAGCCGATCCACTATGCTCAACAACAAACTAGGCATGATTCCACATAGACTACTCTGAGTGGTTGTTTGATTAGAAGGAGATGAGACTGAGATTGGGATAGTTGAGTATTTGACATAGGCTGTGGAAAAAGGGAGGAGATATCGGCACTTGACTCTAATTAAAGATCATAGCAGATGGGAAGAGAGAGGGAGAGAGAGAGTTTTTCAGTTTTGAAAGGCAAGAAAGAGATAAGTAGCAGATGGGATAGAGTAAATAAAGTTTTTTGATTTTAAAAGGCAAGAAAGAGATAAATGCAGTTTTCCGGTAAATCAAATTCATTTCAATCCACACTGATTTCTGTGAGTGATCATTTATTCACACTGATTTTTGTGAGTATTTGTTTACTCACACGGATTTCTGTAAGTATTTGTGATTTATACTGACTTCTGTGAGTATTTGTTTACTCACACAGATTTCTGTAAGTATTTGTGATTTACACTGACTTCTGTAAGTATTTGTTTACTCACACTGATTTATGTTAGTAATTGTTATTCACATATTTTGTTTTGAAATTCTTTCTAATAAATCTTTTAAATTTGGGGAAAGAAATAAAAAATTTCTAAGTATAAAACTATTTAATCAATTATATTTTTGTTATTACACACAGATATCTGTGTGTAAAAACTTTGTTACAGATATCTATGAGTATAAAGTTATTTAATAAATTATATTTTTGTGATTATACACGAATATCTATGTGTAAAACTTTGTTACGGATGTCTGTAAGTATAAAATTATTTAATAAATTATATTTTTGTTATTATACACGGATATCTATGTGTAAAAACTTTGTTACAGATGTCTGTGGGTATAAAGTTATTTAATAAATTATAATTTTTTTATCACACACAGATATCAGTGTGTAGAATATTTCTCACATATATCTATATCTATTAAATATTTGGGACACACGGATATCTGTGAAAAACACTATATCACACAGATTTCAGTGACAATATTGTCAACATGTGCTCATGTAGGGTCCAATATATCATTTCACACTGATATCTGTTGCTAAAAACTAAATCCCACAGATTTTTTATCAGTGTGAAAGTCAGTGGGTTTAAAATCAGTGTGCAATGGCATTTTTGCTGGTAGTGATATTGCCCTGACGGTACCTATATGGAGTTGTTCTGCAGCAGCCTCCAAATAAGGAAGCCCCAGCCTCACTCCACTTCTCTCTGACTGTGTCTGCAAACTCTTCATCAACCCACCCACTGAATGGCTGCAATCGAAAGCACATGCAGCTCAAAATAGAAATATGTACGTACGTTGATCAAATACATAGAGATCATCTGCATATGGGTTCATTGACCCTACTGAAAACAAAACTTGAAAGACGTACGTGGTTGACCGTTGACCCCTCCATTCGATCCTTTTATAACAAATATAACAATAAAAAATTCTTTACGTACGTGTCGAATCAAAGAGATTGCTGCCTCATAATACTGGCTCATAGTTTACCAGCATCTGCATTCACCTGTAGGAACTAAGTGGAGCTGATCGATATAGGATAATGATTCTGTTGAGCTTACTAAACCTTTTAACTGTAACTTCTCCACCATATAGCAATGACTATTTATAAATTTTAGCTGCTTCCCCTTCCGCAACATGCAACTCGGTTTTTATTAAATCTCATTGTAGCTGATGTTATCTCTATTTGTCTTAACTGTACAACTTAGGCCTTGTCTACTTACTCGTTGCAATTACCATTCTCGTCTTTGCACCCAAAACAAATTAATCACAAAAGACTCTAAATATGGACAAGATAAATGCAGCTAAACCTCCCAAACAATAGCCTCTCCATACTGTAACTATGGACAAGTTAATCATTCTCCTTGTTGCATGCCCGGACTTGAGATTTTGAGGCTTGAGGCGAAAAATAAAAATGGACTCACATTTTTTATAGAAAAAAAATAGCCAAAAAAATATTTACAAAACAAAAAAGTAAATACACAGCTAGGAGTAACATAAAAGAATGGAATGCAACTTGTCAACTAAATCAATCTCATTGTTTAGTAAAAGACTTACATTTTATTTACTTAATAATATTTTTTAAGTATCCACAGAAAAATTAAGAAAAATTAGGCCCTGACAAAACACTGGGCCTGAGACAGCTGACTCACAGGCCTCATGTCCGGTCCGGCTCTGCCGCTCGTTGCACCCAAAACAGATTAATCACAAAAGAACTTTAACTATGGACAAGACAAATGCAGCTAAACCTCCCAAACCAATAGCCTCTCCATCACTGTCCTTGCTTTTCTTTCACCCATCTTGATTTCAAGATCAAATCTGAATGATTGAACAATGCCAACCCCAAATGTAACCCTGTAGCATCTATGACTCCAGCCACATCAATTGAGTGCTTCCAATCACCAAGTGTCAACCCCAAACGCCAAGCCTGATAGTGGTGCTACAAACTTCTGGACTCGATCCCCAAATAATCTGCTTCTTAACACATAAAAAGAGCCTCCACCAAGTACGTACCAGTGAACTCAACTGGTGAAATTTATTTCCAACAAATCCGAACCTTTCATAGGTAATTAATACTCTGAGAGCTCAACTTGGCAAAATATGATAGTAAGCATTTGATTGAAAAAAGTAAAGTAATGATATTTTAAATGACGAGCAACGAAACTGAATCAATCTGGCTTGTGTGGTGTCATGGAACTCCATCATCAACGAGGTCTATCAGATTTCTTTTCTTCTTATGACTGTGCTACCTCTTTCTTTATGGGATGACCTGTGAGATATGATAGCTTGGGGATCTTTCAATTTGTTCTGAGGATTCCTCTTGTTCAATAGAACCAATGTGATAGCTCTATAAGACTAGTCCAGCAGCAATTGATTCTGTCACGGACTCTTCAGATGATCTGTCAAAGGAAGATATTCTTAACCAGGGGGAGGACCACTAATAATAGATAGCAACTGTAATAAGTTTAACATTCAATAGATAGCAAAAAAATGTAACAAAATCACACTTAACATCTTGTTAGCCACCATTCATTATGTAAGGTTTCTATAGCCATGTTCAACCAAAAAAAAAAGGCATACAAGTCAAGAGAGACTTGATAAATTTTACTCTTCGGCTGTTTGGAGCACTGTGAAAACTTTAAAAGGATGTTAACTCTACACAAGTTAACAATTCTGATAGTCTTAATAGAAGGCATTATTATCTTCTGAGCTATATAATCAATTGTATCACTATGCTTCCCTAATTGATCATGAGGAAGAAAGCATGCCAACCGTTCCATCACGGCCTAATCCTAATCTCTATCAATAATCAAGGCGGACCAATTGAGTCCACTGGCACTACTAAAACAAAAAGAGACTTCAAAGATATGGAAACATTTTGATGACACTGAAGTCTCACTTTTAAGCAGGATTGACAATTTTAAATCATGTTTCTGGCTCTAGATTCCGTACACAGGTCTTTTCTTGCCGTACTGTTCACACCGGTCACTTACTTTATGTGTATATGAAAAAAAGACTAAAGAATTATAAGATTGTTGAAGGATATTGACACTTAGTGTGCCTAGTCAAACTAGGATAAGTTCTATAGTTGTAATAGGAGAGGTTTCCTACTCCAAGTTAGATAAGGAATCCTTGTACTCTTAGATTATGCACTTTGTAATCCCTATATATAGGGCTCCTATTCTCTATAATGAAATACACTTCTCTCATCAATCTCTCTCAATACCAATATACTTAAACACGTTATCAGCACGACTCATAGCCACAAAGCAAAAACCCGAAATCTTCTTCATCAAAACTGCCGAAGCCTCCTAGCCCGTGCTAGCCGAAGACCGCAGCCCCTGCTGCCCTGCGCGTTGCTCCTGCAGCCACACGCCCTGCGTCACTGCCTGCTGCCCCCACAGCTCCTGCACATCGCTGCAGCCCGCGCGCCCGTGCGCCTGCAACCTCGCACAGCAGCCCCTGCTGCCCTGCGCGTCTCTGCCGGTCCCCGCGCCCCTGCGCACGCTGCTGCTTGCCCACACGTCCGCGCGTCTGCAGCCCTGCATCGCTGCCCCTGCAGCTCTGCCGTGCCCCTGCTGCCCCTGCAGCGCACCTACCTTAGCAGCTCCTTTTCTCACCTTCTACAACTCGCTGCAGCTGCAATATCACTGCAGCACCTACTGCCCCTGCTGCGAGCCTTCACCCCATCACGCCTGCATCGACACGCGCGTGATCCAAAACCAACAAGTAAGTATCCAAAAGAGTAAGTTTTAAAGTTCCTAATTTGAAATTCTTTCTTTTTCTCGGGGACTTAAAAACCTCCCTTCTTCTTCATCCCACCTTTCATAGAACGTGGGTTCGATTCAAAGCCGAATCGTGGGGATTCGCGCTATTAACGAACTAAGAGTGTTCGTAAAAGACTTCGGACTAAGGGCGTCCGCAAGCATCGATTTATGACCTTATAAACATCATTGTTTCGGTCTAATCCAATTTTCTTGGAAATCGATTTCTTGGTAGCATAGCTCGGAAATCTTAATATTTAGTTGTCGTGGAAGTTTTAAACTCCGAAACTAATATATTCCTTCTTCTTATTTCAGGATGTCGAAACTTGACTTTCCTGCACTTACCTCAACTTGCTCGGAATATCATAGTTGGGCCACGGATGTTGAGCACCATCTCACTTCAAAAGGGATCCTACCCTTAATTCAAGCTCCTAATCCTACTCTCATATTTGAGCGTACGGCTACGAACAATGCCACCGCCCTCATCTTGATGAGGCGCCACATGGATAAATCACTCCGATTGGAGTACATGGCAATCAAGGATGCTAGAGAATTATGGGTCGCGCTAGAAGAGCGATTTGGAAATATCAAGGATACCCTCCTCCCTGACTTGAAAGTTCAATGGGGCAATCTACGATTCGCCGACTTCAAGTCTGTAGCTGAATATAATTCAGAAGTTCTACGCCTCAAAACCATGTTGGGGTTCTGTGGACAACCCGTCACAGAGCAAGAACTAATTGAGAAAACTCTCTCCACCTTCCCCGTCTCAGCAATTTTGCTCTCAAAGCAATATCGAACGGAATTCGATACTAGACGGCTCACGAGATTTCATCAGCTCATTACTGTAATGTCTGTAGCTGAAAAACATGATAATATCCTCGTGAGAAATTATAATTCAAGGCCTATAGGAACTAAGAGCGTTCAAGAGGCGAATTATAATGATGCACCCAAAGGAGGGCGCAAGGAGCGGAACCCTAAGAATAAGGGACACAACGAACGTTCTGGTCCATATAACCGCCCTACAAAGGAAGGTACTCGTCAGAATGAAGGACGATCACGTGGCAATACATGGCAACATGGGAGAGGAGGCCGTGGGGCTCCAGGACATGGAGGAACCACCCAAGGCCGTGGGAATGGCGCCAACTCCTATAGGGGACGCCACCCAAGTGCAAACAATGCACCTCAATTAAAGGGAGGAAATCACAATGACATGTGTCATCGATGTGGATCTAGTGAGCACTGGTTCAAACAATGCAAAGCAAGCAAACAATTAGCTGCGCATTACAAGGCATTTAGAGACTTCAGAGAACATGAAGCCAATTTTGCCGAAAATATAGAAGAAGATGGTGATGATGCCAACGTCAATCTCACCATAGCGGACTTCAAATCTGACAAAGAATTGCACAAAGATGCTGCAGATTTTGATTAGTATAGTCCTTTACTTTTCCAAGAATTATGTAATGGCAATTATGCCTTAAATCAATAAAATGACTTATTGTATTAACTTTTTCCCTCTAGGCGTACTCAAGAGTACTTGTGATGTCTAGGCAAGGTTTGATCTGAGAGAACGGTTTTAAAAGTGAGCAACGCTCCACCAAAATCTCGCCTTACCTTACCTGGTCACAACTAAATTGAAATTACCGAACGGATTGAGTGACTACGATTTGTCTACGGTTTGATTTTTATATTGGATTAGATTTTGGTCAAGAAACTTTGATGTAATCATTGGCTATTTTAATAAAGTTTTCGATTTGTTCTATACAATGTCTTGGACATATTTTTAATTCGAACTTTATTATTTTTCAGTATGTTTCCTGGAGAGCTAGAATGCCTCGTGGATAGTGCAACTACACATACTATCCTTCGAAATAGACAGCTATTTCTATGGATGACACCATCTCGATCTTCCGTGACTACGATGGCTGGATCATCTCGATTGATCCATGGTCGAGGACCAGCCCAATTTATGTTGCCAAATGGCACGACTTTAAATGTCACCGAAGCTCTTTACGCTCCTAGGGCAGGAAGAACCCTATTGAGCTTCAAAGATATAAGAGCCAATGGTTTTCATGTGGAAACACATTGTGAGAATGGACAAGAGTTCCTTTGCATCACCTCTAATGACTACGGACATAAACGAGTCTTAGAGAAACTTATGTGTCGCTCTAGTGGGTTGTACGCAACCACTATTCGAGTCATTGAATCCAACCATGTCATGAGAGATGATTTATGGGATTCCGACACATATAGGCTTTGGCACGACCGTTTGGGACACCCAGGTCGTGACATGATGATCCGTATATTAAAGACTTCACACGGATATCCCTTTTTCAGAACGAAAGGAAGTAAAACTCGAAATTTGGATCAAGGAGGAGCACCTGCGCCTCACGGCGCCTTTCCCCCTCAAGTCCGGCCATCACCGGTCGGCGCCGCCATCCCCCTGCGGCCCAAGGGTGGCTTTGACGCCACCCCTGCTCCCTTGCCTCCAATTTTTACTTCTAAGGTCCATTGTGACTTCATGGCTCAACCAAAATCCTCATTGGTTGTTTCCAAAGCCCATCATTCGTTCTGCAAAGCCTGCTCTTTAGCAAAATTAGGATCGAGACCATCCTATGCAAAGGACACTAAAGAAAATATACCATTCTTGCAAAGAATCCAAGGTGATATTTGTGGACCTATTCAACCATCATGCGGACCATTTCGATATTTTATGGTATTGGTTGATGCATCGACACGCTGGTCACATGTCATGCTATTGTCCACAAGGAACGCTGCATTCGCTAAACTCCTAGCACAAATCATTAAGTTAAGGGCTCACCACCCTGATCATCCTATTAAGTCTATAAGATTAGACAATGCTGGAGAGTTTACATCAAAGACTTTTGATGATTATTGCATGTCCATTGGGATTGATGTTGAACATCCTGTTCCTCATGTTCACACCCAAAATGGTCTCGCAGAAGCCGCCATTAAACGACTACAAATGGTCGCTAGGGCATTGGTAATGCGCACCAATCTCCCTATTTCTGCTTGGGGCTATGCAATATTGCATGCAGCTGTGCTTATTCGTCTGAGGCCCACTGCCACTCAACCCTTTTCTGCGTCCCAGATGGTGACTGGGTATGAGCCTAATGTCTCACACTTACGCATATTTGGGTGCGCAGTTTATGTGCCAATTGCGCCTCCACAGCGCACCAAAATGGGTCCTCAACGACGATTAGGCGTTTACGTTGGTTATGATTCTCCAACGATTATCCGCTACATAGAACCCTTGACAGGCGATCTCTTTACCGCTAGATTTGCGGATTGTCACTTCGATGAGACAGTCTTCCCGTCGTTAGGGGGAGATAAGAACATCAATGTTCAACAGGAACGACAGGAATTGTCGTGGTCTGTCCCCACTCTGTCTCATCTTGATCCCCGAACCGCACAGTCCGAAATTGAAGTGCGGAGAATTCTCGATCTTCAGAACGTAGCAGAATCGATGCCTGATGCGTTTTCTGATATCGCTAAAGTGACGAGATCACATATACCTGCTGCAAACGTGCCTGCAAGGATTGATGTCCCTAAAAGTAGAGGACATGACGCCAACTCAAGAATGCATGAGCATGGCGCCAACGTCCCATCTCTCAATGATGGTGACGTTATGGCTAGGCCCACGGCTCCCGCCAGGAAACGCGGGAGGCCCATAGGTTCGATGGATTCTCGCCCAAGAAAGAAAGCGAGTTTGGCACAAAATAATCCATTAATCATCGATGTGAATAATCCATCTCATGAGAATGTTCCGGATTATGGTTATGTCCAACAGACATCATTGGGGGACGCTCCAATGTCAGAACCAACTCCAGAGAATAGAGAGATCTCCATAAATTACACTAGTGTACATGAGATGATGGATAGAAATTCTATGGCGATTGATGATGCATTCGCATATCATATTGCAAAAGGAATTATAGAATATGATGATATCGAACCTCGCTCTGTTGAAGAATGTCAACGAAGAGCAGATTGGCCTAAATGGAAAGATGCGATCCAGGTTGAATTAGATTCACTAACAAAGAGACAGGTATTTGGGCCTGTAACGCAGACACCCCCAAGTGTAAAGCCTGTTGGCCATAAATGGGTCTTTGTTAGAAAGCGCAATGAGAAAAATGAGGTGGTAAGATATAAAGCCCGCCTTGTGGCGCAAGGTTTCTCACAACGCCCTGGAATCGACTACGAGGAGACATATTCTCCCGTAATGGACGTTATAACGTTCCGCTACCTTGTCAGTTTGGTAGTTTCCGAAAAACTTGACATGCAGCTTATGGATGTGGTTACAGCATATCTCTATGGGGATCTAGATTCAGAGATATATATGAAGGTTCCAGATGGACTTCAATTACCCAAATCAAGTGGCTCTAAACCACGGAGCGCGTTTTCAATAAGATTAAAACGCTCACTTTATGGATTAAAACAATCTGGACGGATGTGGTATAACCGTCTAAGTGACTACTTGATTGGGAAGGGATATATTAACAATGAAATATGCCCATGCGTGTTCATTAAAAGAACAAGTTCCGGATTTGCAATTGTAGCAGTTTATGTCGATGACATGAACCTAATTGGAACTCTAGATGAGTTGAAGGAAACTGCTAAATACTTGAAATCCGAATTTGAGATGAAAGATCTTGGGAAAACACGGTTTTGTCTCGGTTTAGAACTCGAGCACCGTAGTGATGGGATTTTGATCCATCAGTCTGCATATACTCAGAAAATTCTAAGGCGCTTTAATGAAGATAAAGCGAAGCCTGCGAGTACTCCCATGATCGGCCGTAGTCTTGAGCCCGGAAAAGATTCGTTTCGTCCAAGGGATGAGGACGAAGAACCCTTAGAGGCCGAAGTGCCCTATTTAAGTGCAATAGGCGCATTATTGTACTTAGCTCAATGCACAAGACCGGATATCTCATTCGCAGTGAACTTGTTAGCTCGACACAGCTCTGCGCCAACACGCCGCCATTGGATTGGTGTAAAGACCATCTTTCGATACCTAAGAGGTACGATTGATATGGGCCTATTCTATCCCTACAGAGAGAAAAGGAATGACGGAAAATTGGGATCGGACCCCAAAAGGCAAAACGCCCCCGTCAATGGAATGGCCGCCGGCCATGTTGCCGCCGCCGCTCATGGTGGCCGGCGTCCTCCTATCTCCCTCCATCAAAACGACAATGATGTCTTGATGGGTTTTGCTGATGCAGGGTATCTCTCTGACCCTCACAAAGGTCGCTCCCAAACAGGTTATGTCTTTACCATGGGAAGCACTGCGATATCTTGGAGGTCTACGAAACAGACCCTTGTTGCTACTTCCTCAAATCATGCAGAGATTATTGCTCTACATGAAGCTGTACGTGAATGTGTATGGCTAAGGTCTGTAATTCGACACATTCAAGGAAGTTGTGGTTTGAAGTCTACCACAGATGAACCTACATGCATTTATGAGGATAATGCAGCTTGTATTGAACAAATGAAGTTAGGTTTCATCAAGGGCGACAACACCAAGCATATATCGCCTAAGTTCTTTTATAATCAGCAACAACAATCACTTCTAAAGATTGAAGTGAATCAAATCCGATCAGAGGATAATGTAGCGGACTTATTCACTAAGTCGTTACCTAAATCCACATTCGAGAAACATGTGAAGAGTATCGGATTAAAAAGGTTATCCGAACTCCCATGATTGTAGCAATCAGGGGGAGATTTCGACATCAGGGGGAGTTACTCAGTCTCGAAGGATCAAGGACGTGTTGCACTCTTTTCTCCTCCTCGAGTTCATTTTTATCCCACAGGGTTTTTCACTTGAGCAAGGTTTTTAACGAGGCAACGGATGAAGCGTCACCACCAAGTTTGAGCGGCACAAGGGGGAGTGTTGAAGGATATTGACACTTAGTGTGCCTAGTCAAACTAGGATAAGTTCTATAGTTGTAATAGGAGAGGTTTCCTACTCCAAGTTAGATAAGGAATCCTTGTACTCTTAGATTATGCACTTTGTAATCCCTATATATAGGGCTCCTATTCTCTATAATGAAATACACTTCTCTCATCAATCTCTCTCAATACCAATATACTTAAACAAAGATTAATTAGTATCTCTACTATGAGATATTATATCCTGTTTCAAGCATCTACAGATGACACTAGCTAGCTACTTGAAACACAAAGCTCCTAAAAGTTGGGTGAACACATTTCTATCTAAGACAAAATGTTGGGTGCCTACACTAGAACAAAGCTTCTTCCTATGAGTTAGAGCAAAGAAGTGACTACATATCAATACCAAACTATCAAAAATTGCCATTATAGTAGTATATAAGAATGAAAAGAAAATGTTCTCATTCTAGTTTATTGATACAAACATTGTGCCATTCTTACATGAATACTCAATGCAGCTTATTGACATACAACATAGGACATCATCAAGCCTGTCAAGTAAAAGAACAGTGTGGAGAGTGGAGACAAAAGTATCTCAAGTAAAAGAACTGAAATTTAATAAAAAAATCAAGACTAATACAACATCTAACAAATAATTGAAATTACCTATAGAATGGTTGACCTTAGAGATCCGCCAAAGAAACCAGATCCTTGGCATCATAAAATTGATTGTACCACCTTGTGAGTAATGACATGAAGAATCCCAAAATTGCTACCACCAGAATAAAGTCCATGAGCCAAACATCCAAATAAACTCCTTAGTCGAATCAATCGCCACCCAGAAAAGCCTTCTTCTTCTTTGGTCTGAAAACCCATATATTTTAAGCGTTTATGCCTCAATTATGTCTCCTTTCAATTTCAAGAAAATATAAAAGTGTTTGATTACATTAAAAGTTATCCATCATAGTTGTATTACATCATTGTTTAATCACAGAGCGGAAGGAAATTTAATTCCGGATCGAAGTCGTTGACTATTTGACTTTCAAATTGTGACCGTTGTGTGTGAATAAGTTGTCAAAAAAAAAAAAAAAAAAAAAAAACCGCGTTTGATAGCGTGTGAATGGATTCCGACTCCGTTTAGGATTAGGATTAGCCTCGATCTGTTTATAAACCACCCCCCACACTCTTCACCCTTCACCCTTCTCTGTTCTCTCTCTCAATTCTCCAATTCTCCAATTCTCTTTCTTTCCCGAAACCTAATTCGTTTTTCTCTCTGAAATTGTTCCATTTATGCAATCATGGCGACATTAAGATCCAGGGTTCCAAATCGCTCCAATAAACAAGATTTCAAGAATCGATCGTCAACAACCAACAAATCAGGTCTCCCAGTCGGGGTCAGGTTCCGTCCTACAGACCACGAACTCCTCGATTACTATCTCCACACCAAGATCGCCATGGGTGACCACTTTCACTCCGATTTCGTTGCCGATTTTCCTGATTTTTACTGCGAGAATGAGCCCTGGGTTGTTTGGCAGATCTACTGCGGCGGTGAGTCCAAGAAAGTGGAGGATGAAAAGACTCTCTATTTCTTCACCCATCGGAGAAGGCTGAGTCCCACCGCCAAGCGCTTTGATCGGAAAGTGGGTTCCGGCACTTGGAGTGGCCAGTGTTCGAAAGAAGTTGTTGACCATGAGGATGATGGTGTTGTTATTGGGCTCAAGAGGGAGTTCCGATATGAGGGCGGTTGTGATTCTCGTCACAACGAGGCTTGGTTGATGCAAGAGTACCAGATCATTGATGATGATTCTGATATTGTACTGTGCACTTTGAGAAAGAACCCTAGAAAGGCACCACCTGCTCAGAGGAGTAATGTTGTTGAAAAGACCAGAGTTGATGACAAAAAGAGAAAGAGCATTGTGGATCAACCCGGAAAGCCTAAATGGAAAAAGCAGAAAAAGGAAGAGAGTTGTGATCAGGAACAAGAAGGCAGCAGTACTGTTGATCAGATGAAAGTGGAAGAGACCTGTTACGAGTTGGATCAAGATCATGGACAGCTGCAAGTAGTGTTTCCCTATCCGTTTCAAGATGATCAAGATTGTTATTATCCTGAGCTTTATCCTGAGCTGTGTGTCGATGATAAGCCTGATTTATTTACTATTGATGAATTACTTGGACAAACCCCAACTTGGTATGAGGGCAACAACTTCAATTTGGTCACAGGAGGACCACTTCTTTGATAATCTGGTTACCGGAGCTAGGACTTTTAGATAGTTTATTTTAATTTTTTACTACTACATGTATCTATGTACATTTTTTCATTCTTAAACCAGTTAATGGGTTATACACGATTACACGCTACTTTGTAAATCAATTTCTATTGAATTAATGAAATCAACATTACATTGGTCCTTTCTCTCTCTAGCTGTGCACTTGTTTTTCAATATCAAATTTGTTAACTTGGTTACTTAATTCCTATTTCTGTCACACATCAGAGTTTCATGTTCTTGTTCTGTCAAACAGCAAATATAAAGAAAAACTCCACTTTACTGGACTCTCTGTCACATAACTAGCTGCAATGAGATTTAAATGAAAGACTCTGTTAACTCACAATGTGGTCCTTATAGATCATAGAGGTGCATCTCCAATGGAGTAGCTTTTATATTATGGAAACAGTTTAAAAATTTATAACCACAGTAGACAAAGTAGAGATGAGAACAAAAGACACTGAGAACTGGAGATTCATTGAAATCAAGTACAAAATTTAAAAAAGAATGATTAAGTCACATTATGGCAAGCTGAGTGAAACAGTTGACAGCAGGTAGGCTAACATATGGATTTGTTTCCAGACCAGAAACAAAACTAGCAAGCTGCTCTAAGGCTTTGATTTCTATGTGGAGTGCAATGTGTAAATGTATTGCAGACTTCTCACAGCTATGATTCTCCGTGGACTGTAGCGGCTACACTTGGAAAACTTCTTAAAAGTTTTCAAAGTAGTTGCAGAAACATGAAAATTTTATCACCCTCCAGATTGAGTCTAGTGCACTGACAGAAATATCTTGTTCTCGCCAATTCAAGATCATATATTGCAATTAAGTAATCCATATATTTCAAAAAATGTAAATTAAAATCATGTCTTAAGTGATTAGTTGAATATAGAAATATGTACCTTAATCAAATACATAGAGATCATCTGCATATAGGTTCATTGACCCTACTGAAAACAAGATTTGAAAGACACGGTTGACCCAATTCATTCGATCCCTGCATAACAAATACAACAATGACAAATTATGTACATGACGAATCAAAGAGACTGCTGCCTCGTATCCATTCCTGGTTCATAGTTTACCAGCATTAATTTGCATTCACCTGTACGAACTGAAGTGGAGAGAAATAGGATAATGATTGTGTTGATCTTGTCAATTCCTACAAATGAAGATGTGGCTTAATCTCCATAGGCTGTGTTGTTTGCACCCACTCTAGGAATATATAATGTTTGTTTTTCATTTTCGAACTTGCCTGGACTTCATTTCACAATGAATAACACTTTCAAATGGTGCAGAGTCAATCTTCAATGGAATGACTTTATAATTGGAAACACTTACCATTATTACATCCAGATAAGCTGTTACATTATAAAATTCAACAGAAATGCTTCATTCTAGTTATCTAGATGCATGTCCATGAATGACATCACAGGCCAAACCCCAGCAACCAGAGAATACACTTTTCGGGTCTGAGTTACCTTAAAACAGAAGTTCTGAAATTCTTATTACACAGGGACCTTATAATACGTACACTTAAAAAACAAATGTTAGGAAGTCCATTAGTGCAATACATACTATAAAAAGGTCTCACCTTGATAATATATCTAGAACTGCAGAAACCCCAAGTATAAGTAAAAATCAGCATATGTGCATAGACACACGTAGAATCTTAAATTTTAACAAAGCATGGATATGTATAAACACACATTAAGCCACTTTTTGTGTCCAGGATTTGGTGCTATGCTATGTTGGCATTGTGGCGGAGCATTAATGAATCATCCAGAGACAGTAAATTACATTGTTCCTGATTTCTCTGTTGGGTATGTCAGTTACTTGAGAACCACTTGATTGCACAATAATGTGAAATTGTGAATATAAGGAGAATACAAAGGATTTGGGCTCCCTTCCTTCTCCATACGACCCACTATATAACAATGCGCTCTTTCATTCACTCCGACTCCAAAAGTTCAAGCTCCTCTTCTGGCAGGTTATATTCATCAAATTTTGCAAAGTAAGCTCTCTGCTGTTCAGTTGAATCTCGTGGCAAGGTATACTCGGAAACTCTTTTCCATCTCCTACAACATGCTGCTTCTGCAACTATTACATGCAGAATAAAAGACAGTGAGTATAAGTGTATAACCCAGATGCTATTTACTTAAAACAGAAGAATACTGTTGTAAAATGGAAATGTTTCAGAAAATGGAGAGAGTTTTGCTTCAAAGAACTTGAGAGAGAGAGAGAGAGAGTTTTGATGCAGAGAGGGAGTGTAGTATTTTCTGTTTTCTCTATCATCCATGGATGAGAAATGGATTACATATATAGTGGAAGGCAAGGAACATATAGCCTAAAATCCTCCATAAAACAAGGACCCTTAAAGTCCTCCTTAAAACATGGATCCCCTAAAACTAGGAAAGAGGAAAGCATCTTCTAATATACAATAATTTACATGATATATCCATAATAATTTACAACACTCCCCCTTGGATATTTCATGTCAATAGTGTTGCCTAGGCTGTGCGCTTTTAAGTTGTCTCGTCAAAAACCTTGCCAAGTAATAAAAACCCTGTGGGAAAAAACAACCTTGGTCGAAGGAGAAAAAGAGCACAACGCGCATGAGTGTGAAGTAGTAATATCACAGCTTCGGAGATAAGTGGAGTCTTCTTATCAGCATCAGAAGTAAGTAGCATGTCTACGAGAGGGATGCATTTAGAGTTGCTACACCAAAACCTTGCCCGGTAAACCCAGTGGGAAAAACCCGTGGTCGAAGGGAAAAGATGAGCAAATGCATATATGTTGAATCAAAAACATCTTCAGGATGGAGCGACCATACTAAAAATGTGCCTCGTTAAAACCTTGCCAGGTAATAAAACCCAGTGGGACAAAATAACCCTGGACGAAGGACAAAAGAGTACACGATGGTCAAGTGGGTATGCTTCTGGATACTCCCCCTGATTCAACTCCTCCTGAAAATTACATGTTAGGTAATTCAGATAATTTACGTAGACCAATACCTTGTACATGCTTCTGGAATATAGATTTTGGTAGTGACTTAGTGAAGAGGTCTGCACGATTGTCTTCAGATCGAATCTGCTTGACCTCAATCTTCTGATGCTCCTGTTGTTGCTGATTGAAGAAAAACTTTGGTGCAATATGTTTTGTGTTGTCTCCTTTGATGAAACCTGTCTTCATTTGCTCGATGCAAGCAGCATTATCCTCATGGATAGTGGTTGGTTCATCAGTGGTGGAATGCAGTCCACATGTGCTTTGAACATGCTTTGTGATGGCTCTCAACCATATACATTCACGTACTGCTTCGTGAAGAGCTAGAATCTCAGCATGATTCGAAGAGGTAGCAACAAGGGTCTGTTTTGTAGACCTCCAAGAAATTGCCGTATTCCCAATGGTAAAGACATAACCAGTTTGGGAACGTGCCTTGTGTGGGTCTGATAGATAGCCTGCATCAGCATATCCAACAAGGCGAGCATCATTCTGAGGATCAAGGGGGTTTGATCCATTTCTTGATGCATAGGGATAAAATAAGCCCATATCAATCGTACCTCTAAGATAACGAAAAATATCTTTTATACCATTCCAGTGGCGGCGTGTTGGTGCAGAGCTATATCTAGCTAACAAGTTCACAGAAAATGAAATGTCTGGTCTAGTGCATTGAGTCAAGTACAATAATGCGCCTATTGCACTTAGATATGGGACTTCTGGTGCCAATATCTCTTCGTTATTATCTGCGGGACGAAACGGATCTTTCTTAGGATCTAGACTTCGGATGACCATGGGTGTGCTTGAAGGTTTCGCTTTATCCTCATTAAAGCGTCTTAACATCTTCTGGATGTAGTTTGATTGATGAAGCAGAATCCCATCAGCACGGTGCTCAAGCTCCAGGCCGAGGCAGTAATTCGTTCTCCCAAGATCTTTCATTTCGAATTCAGACTTCAGGTGCTTGGCGGTTTCTTTGATCTCTTCAGGAGTACCAATCAGATTCATGTCATCGACATAAACTGCCACAATTACAAATCCAGAACTTGTTTTCTTAATAAACACGCATGGGCATAGTTCATTGTTTACATATCCCATCCCAATCAAATATTCACTTAGACGGTTGTACCACATCCGTCCAGATTGTTTCAATCCATAAAGTGAACGCCTCAAACGAATGGAGAGGGTGTTCCGTGGTCTAGAACTATTTGTATCGGGTATCTTAAGTCCTTCAGGAACTTTCATGTATATCTCTGTATCAAGATCCCCATAGAGATAAGCTGTGACCACATCCATTAGCTGCATATTCAGTTTTTCGGAAATTGCCAAACTGATGAGGTAGCGGAACGTTATAACATCCATTACAGGAGAATATGTCTCATCGTAATCAATCCCAGGGCGTTGAGAGAATCCTTGCGCCACTAGACGAGCCTTGTATCTTACAATCTCGTTTTCCTCATTACGCTTCCTTACAAATACCCATTTAAATCCTACAGGTTTAACATGGTGAGGTGTGGGAACGACAGGTCCGAACACTTTTCTCTTTGTCAAGGAATCTATTTCGACCTGGATTGCTTCTTTCCATTTTGGCCAGTCGTCTCTACGTTGACATTCATCAACAGAGCGAGGTTCGACATCATCGCTAGTTATAATTTCAGTAGCTACTGCGAATACAAATATATCATCGATGATAATCTCATTTCGATTCCAAATCTCACTTAAGCATGCATAATTTATCGAGATTTCTCTATTCTCGAGAGTGGGTTCAAACGTTGGAGCGTCCCCCAACGTTGTCTCTTCTAGGACGGACCCATAATCTGGAATTATCTCGTGAGATGGATCAGTTGAGATCGCGATGTCTAGTGGATTCGTTTGTGCTGGTTTTACCCTCTTCCGGGGATAGGAATCCTTCGAACCTAGTGGTCTACCTCGCTTCTGGGCAGGGACATGTGACTGGTTAGCCGCCATGGTCGTACCTCGTCCATCCGGGACAACGCGTCCTACAGGGACATCTATTCTTGCAGGCACATTTGCAGCAGGTATATGTGATCTCGTCACTTTAGCTAGATCAGAGAAAGCGTCTGGCATATTTTGGGCTACACTCTGTAGATCTAGAATTCTTCGCACTTCATTATCGCATTGTGCGGTTCGGGGATCAAGATGAGACATAGTGGGGACATTCCACGTCAATTCACGTCGTTCATCAGGAACGGTAACGTTCTTATCTCCCCCTAACGGCGGGAAGACTGTCTCATCAAAGTGACAATCCGCGAATCTAGCGGTAAAGAGATCGCCTGTCAAGGGCTCTAAAAAGCGTATAATGGATGGGGATTCATAACCGACATATATGCCCATCCTTCGTTGAGGACCCATTTTTATACGTTGTGGCGGCGCAATTGGCACAAAAACTACACACCCAAATACACGTAAGTGCGAAACATCAGGTTCGTACCCAGTCACCAACTGTAACGCGGAATAAGGTTGGGTGGCAATGGGCCTTAGTCGGACCAACATGGCAGCATGCAAAATTGCATAGCCCCACGCAGATACTGGAAGCTTGGTGCGCATTACCAAGGTCCGTGCGATCATTTGTAATCTTTTAATGAACGCTTCTGCGAGACCATTCTGGGTGTGAACATAGGGAACTGGATGCTCAACATTAATCCCGAGGGACATGCAATAATCATCAAAAGATTTTGATATAAACTCTCCGGCATTATCAAGTCTTATGGACTTGATTGGATAATCCGGGTGGTGAGCCCTTAATTTAATGATCTGGGCAAGGAGTTTAGCAAAAGCAGCATTTCTTGTGGACAATAGTGTAACATGTGACCACCTTGTCGATGCATCAACCAAAACCATGAAATATTTAAATGGTCCGCATGGTGGTTGGATAGGTCCACATATATCCCCTTGTATCCGTTGTAGAAAAAGGTTGGAGTCTTTTTCAGTCTTTGCATATGATGGTCTTATATTTAATTTTCCCAATGAGCAAGCTTGGCATAATGTGTTACTGTACACAAGATCCTTATTGGTAAGGGGATGCCCGTGGGATGAATTTAGGATACGGCGCATCATACTTTGACCTGGGTGTCCCAAACGGTCATGCCAAAGCAAGTAGTTGCTCGAATTGGTTAGCTTCTGGCTGGTTATGTGATTCGCCTCAATCGATCTAATGGTAGCCATGTAGAGACCACTCGAGAGGCATTTTAGCTTCTCCAATGTCCGCTTCCGGCCATACAAATTGGAGGTTATGCAAAGATATTCCACTCCTTTTTCCTCAGTGGTTTCAACGTGATAACCATTGGCTCGAATATCCTTAAAACTCAATAACGTTCTTCTGGAACGTGGAGAGTATAGGGCCTCATTAATGGTAAATTCAGTACCATTGGACAACATAAATTGGGCTTTGCCATGGCCCTCTATCAGGTTGGATTGTCCTGATATAGTTGTCACAGAGGTATGAGTAGGCAATAAGTTTAAAAAAAACTTCCTATCTTGGAGTATGGTGTGCGTAGTAGCACTATCAGCCAGACAACAAATTTCTCCACAAGACATGCGTATTCATATATTTAATTCAATGGATCACATGTATGAAAATAAATAATTTTATTGAATTAAACATCCAAACATAACAAAATTATGCAAAACTAATATTCCAAAGATCACCAAAGATAAACTGAAAAATAGAAAGCATTATTCATAACAATAACATAGATATGGCACAAGTGCCTATTATGTCCATGTCCTCGAGTTTTCAATCCTCGATGTATCCATTAGCTGCTTGGAAATCAGTAATCTCCAAGGTGGTATCCATAGGGAAATCAGTAATCTCCAAGGTGGTATCCATAGCTGCTTGGAAATCAGTAATCTCCAAGGTGGTATCCATAGGGACTGACTCTTCCACAAGGTTGGCCTCTTGAGTTCCGCGTCTGGCGTGATACTCTCCTATCTCTTCATCTGTTGCACGACAGGTGCGGGACCAATGGTCAGTGCCTCCACATCTATAACATAGATTATGCTGATTTTGAGGGCGACGGGCCGGACCAGGGTTCTCTCTAATTTGAGCCTGTCGGACTTGGGCATTTCGGTTTCCACCACGTGGGCCTTGTCCACGTCCTCCTCGACCCCTTGGGCCATTGCCTGGGTGGTCGCGGTCATATGGGCCATTTCTGGGTCCATTTCTTCGTCCATGCCTTGGACGTTCAGACCTTCTTCCCCTTCCACGGCCCCGGTTCCTCCTTCCACGATTATTTTCGTGATGGGCAATAATATTTGCTTCAGGCAAAGGAATTGCTCTAGTACCGGTGGGCCTTGCTTGATCATTCCTCAAAAGTAGGTTGTTGTTCTTTTCAGCGAGCAACAGGATGGTGATTAATTCAGAGAATCTAGCAAAGTTTCTTTCCCTGTATTGTTGCTGCAGGACCATACAGGAAGGAGGGAAGGTGGAGAAAGTTTTCTCCAGTAGGTCAGCTTCTGTGAGCTCTTCTCCACAGAATTTTAGGAGTGACCGAATCCGGCAGATTTCAGAGTTATACTCATTGACAGTCTTGAAATCCTGGAAGCGTATGTTCTGCCAATCGTGTCTTGCTTCCGGCAAGTAGATGGCTCTTTGATGGTTGAATCGCTCTTCTAGAGCGACCCAAAGAGATCTTGGGTCCTCTTCAGCTAAATATTCCACCTTGAGTGCTTCTTCCATATGTTTCCTGATGAAAATCATAGCCCTTGCCTTCATGTCTTCAGGGGTGATGTTGTCAGCAATAATCGTTGATCTCATCTTATTTGCAGTCAGATGAAGCTTGACATCTTGGGTCCACTTGAGATAGTTCCTTCCGGAAACTTCCAAAGCAACAAAGTCAAGCTTGTTGAGATTTGACATTCTCTACAAGGATTTAAAGGACAATAGTTAGTGCTATGGGTAATAACTTCCATAAGCAATCAATAAGAACTTCAGGTTCCATAACATGATACTAAAAATCGGATTAAACATGTATAGTGAATTTGTGAAGGAAACTTCAAGTTCCTTTTATGATACATGTGAACTTCTGGTTCAATATTTATGTATGAATTTTTTGGTTCAATGTTTATGTGTGAACTTCCGGTTCATTAAGTACCTACATTCCTCACATATATATTCTTAATGCAAAGAATTTAAGCGGGTAAAATATTTAAATTTAATATGAGCAGGTAACACCACAAAACATTATCATAATAAATAATGAAGGAAAGATGTATCATTATCACAAAGTCCAAACAAGTATATATAGATATTCGTCACAATATACATGAATTGATAGCTAAATTAAAAGCTATTGATTTTCCTCTTTCTTTCCCTTTTTTTTCAATCATGCCAATTATAATGCAAGAGAAATAAGTGTCTCTCATAGAGGATTAAGTTAAACTAGATGCTTCAACAAAAGTCATAAACTGTGACTGCAGTTCCTACTGAACAACAGTCAAAAAACGAACTGAAACACTAAGCAAAACTACCCAGAAAAATATGAAAATTTACAGAGATGTACTAAACATATAAGGACTCCAGCATACAAAATTTGGTGAATTTTGGAGTTGAATTACTATTTTAAATAAATACTGGAACACAGACATCAGAAGGTAAAATGAAACAGCGAAATTGGTTTTTGTTTGGAAAAACCTACTTGGTTGTAGAGCTTGTAGACTGATGTTGATTGAATGATGAACTACCTCTTCTCTGCAACCCAAGAGTTATTCACCTCTTCTCTTATCAATCTGCAATCCGAATCCTAGAGCTATTCGTGCTGATAACGTGTTGTAAAATGGAAATGTTTCAGAAAATGGAGAGAGTTTTGCTTCAAAGAACTTGAGAGAGAGAGAGAGAGAGTTTTGATGCAGAGAGGGAGTGTAGTATTTTCTGTTTTCTCTATCATCCATGGATGAGAAATGGATTACATATATAGTGGAAGGCAAGGAACATATAGCCTAAAATCCTCCATAAAACAAGGACCCTTAAAGTCCTCCTTAAAACATGGATCCCCTAAAACTAGGAAAGAGGAAAGCATCTTCTAATATACAATAATTTACATGATATATCCATAATAATTTACAACAAATACAATGTTCTTTTATATAAAACACTGAACAAATGATTGCACAGATCATGGCCCAAGATAGACTAGAAGTAAAAACAAATACCTTTAAGTGAGGAGCCATTTCTTATATAGACTAATATTTTTTAAAAGCCATGAACAAATACAATATCATTAGCACGAACATCACAGAACAGGAAATGGCATGTCTTCAATTGGGAAAAATAAAAGAACAAAGAATAAGATAAGTAATAATATCCACAGTTCCACACAAATAGAATGTCTACAAGCATGAAGTAAACAAACCTCAGACCACTGGAAGTTATTGCTACACTAAGAAGCATCAAACTGTGAATTTACAACTTACTACTCAAATCACACAAGGCATTACAACTTATGACTATCTTTATCGAACTCTCATATTAGCAATCTTAAACCCCATTTTATATAATAACAGAAATGAGAGAATACAATATTCCTGATCTTCAGTGCAGGAGGGCAACCAAAGAGAAACTATGTCTTCCTTCTACTCATTTTTTTGAAATATCTACTGACCAAGGTTCGTACACCACAGCATTAGTGGTACCTATACTTCCAAATACAGAATCTAATGTTCAAGCTCAAAGACTTCTCAAATAAATGGCATATAAGAAAATTATACACAAGAGTTGATAGTTCTATCTAAGCTTTGCAGTTCAAATGATACATGAGTCTATCAATCATGGTATATTCTCAAGATCGCCCACGATGCATACTGATAACAGTGAAAATAGCAACTAGATTCTATGTCAAATTTCCTACCAAAAACAAAGACATCAAACACAGAGAACTTGCTTTGTGGCTAAATACTTCCATTGTGAAAGACAGTCTTTTACCTTACCTGTTTATGAAACAAATCAAATTCATCTGAGCTGAGAGAACCATCACAGTTGGTATCAAAAAGCTTCATCATCTCGCATGCATCTTCTCCTGGGCACCAACCTCTTCCATAACTTCCATAAGTTCCTCAATGATAGTCTTACCATCTCCATTATTGTCAGTAAGGCGGAATAATCTATCACTCTTACTTTGCTCAGTCTCAATGCCTTCATAATTTACGGATGGAAGATCGAAACGTGAAATATGCAAGTTTAGCAGCAGCCATCATTATGGCCTTGACCAGCTTTTCCTACATCAAGTGATCGATTGTATCATTCTATACTTAACAAGCCTTATCTGGCTCTGTAAGACCACTGTCCGAGCGTCTGCTAACATTTCCATCACCTGATCGAGTCCTTATTTTATTTCCATCAAAGGCCTACTGTTACTACAGTCACTAACATCAACTTTCCTGTGTAAACTCCTATACCCATTAGGCCTGGCAAGGTAGTCTCTAGTCCTGCGAGGCATCTGTTTCCAGAAATATCGAAAAACTTGGCAAGTCCTAGGCTCCAATACGAGTATACGACTCACAATCCCAGCACATCATTCTACCTGTTCTGGCTTCCTATTATCCTTCAAGAGCTTCTTCACGGTGCTATACTGCTATACACGCTCTGATCGATGTCAACCATTGACTAATATATGCATAACCAGGCCTCCCAATGAGGGATCAGCTTTCAAGGACTGTAATATACACCTACCAAAAGGCTTACTTCCAGTCTAATGACTCGATCCTCAACCACGTATCCACAAAAAAGATAGCAGGAATGAGGAAACAAGTACTGAAATGACATCTACGTACTGAACCTTTTGGACAATGATAGACCTGCAAATTTGTTCAGATTAATTGACATCTGGGAAACTAAATAACAACTAAATATCAACATAAAAAAACCACCTGAGTTTAATTAACCAAGGCAATAAGGTCGTTGTTTTCCAGAAACAGGTACAAGGCCGGTCATCTATGCACTATATCATCTACCTAAATCTTACATCACATTAACTAGTAGGGCTCCACATTTATTAGGAAATATGAAATATATAATATTTGGATGTGGCTTATCATATATTCCATTAAATTGATTAAAATCTAATATATGATGCTCAACATGATAAAAAATTATTGACTATATAGGGCCTTAAACTGAAACTAACTAGTCAAGACCTTTCATCATATATGCATTGTAAACTATGTACTGCTTTACGTGAACTTCTAGTCAGCTGCATGCATATATTGTATATGTTCTTCAAACCAATTTAAAGTTTTTTTTGGCGAACTTTATTGCGCTCTAAAGTCTAAATTTATAATTGACTGCAAAGATAGAAAAGTCCCTGCAAACCACTATCTTGAATTTCATAATGCTCAAATGAAAGTGAAAGTTTGTAATCTAGAATTGGAGGCTGTTGCAGAAACATATAGGCTATAGCTGAGTCATCTCAAACCTTCCGCAAAAAGGGCATACTTCCGACGTAAAAAACAATTTCAAATTCAGAAGAGGAAAGATAAACAAACTGAATCAACATTCAAAACTCAAAACTGATCTTCTGGCTGTCGAAAATATTTGATAAAGATCTTGTACTGATAATGCATATAGCCAAATACCTTCTAATTCATACTCGTAATCCTAGTAGAGGTCCAATTGTCCTAGTTCGTTGTATCGACGGAGTTGACATAATTATCTATAAATCGAGAGAGACGAGAAATATCTTTGCAAACAAAAATTATTGCTTGATCTTTCTTCTGCAAGTTCTGCTCACTCTCCTCCTCAATTTGAAACGAGTTTGAAACGATGATCGAGGTAAGTTTTCTCGTAGATCTCTTAATTTTGTTATTATGATCGTGTTTATCATTTGCTGGGTTATTATAACTTTTAATTGGCGTCATGCAAAACTTAGGAGACTTATTTCTAATACACCCCTGTTGTTTACATTGTCTGTTTTTAGTTATTCATGTGCTTCGTGAATAGGTACTTGGATTTGAATTTTTCTTGATTAAATTTTTATTTGTTTATCCTCTCAGAATGGAAAATTTTGCCTAAACACCTTTTAGATTAGGTTGTAGAGCGATTAGCGTCACCTTCCGACTATTTACGATTCAGTGTTGTGTGTAAGTAGTGGCATGGTGTAGTAAAAGATTATCAAGCCCAATTCTCAAAAATGATGGTTTCAGTGCTCTTGATTGCCGCTGACCAAGAAGATACATGTGATGTGTACAATGTGATAGAGAATAAGGTCCTTAATATGCAAATTAGGATGCCGAATTGAAAAACGATATTCTAGGTGTTCAAAGGGGTGGTTAATTTTGGTGGAGCAAGATTTTTCAGTAACCCTGATAAATCCGTTCTATAGTCTTGAAGGGAGTAGCAAGAAAGAACATTCAATCATTCGCCTTCCTCCATTGTCAGTTTCAAAACCGTGGAGATGGTCAGGTCAAGGAAATATATATGACTATTCACTATGTCAAAAAGGCCTTCAGACGACAGAACTGTTCTGTCGTCTGAACGAACAAAAATGTGTCGTCTAGTACGATGTCGTCTCTTGGGCGTATCGAACGACAGAAGAGTTCTGTCGTCTGAAAATTCAGACGACATAAAAAATGTGTCGTCTGATGAGTTTTGCATTTTGGGAACATTGTGATCTGTTTCTTTAAAAGCATTCAAACAACGGTTTTGTATTGTCTGATAAACAAAACAATGACAGTATTTTTTGAAATACTATTCTGTGAAGCATATTGCAAGACTTATTTGTGTGGTCTGAATGCCCTTAAATAAGAAATATGAAGACTCATATGTAGTGTCTTCTCTCATACAACAACACTTAAAGGTTGTGCTAATTTACTTTACACGACAATTATATGTGGTCGTAAAGTGTATCAGAGGACAATTAAGTGTCATTCTATGGTTGATTTGTATGACATTTAAGTGTTGTGTGAAAGATTTTTCAATTATACATATGTGATGTTGGGAAATGGTTTAGACAATAGATTTCTGTTATGTCAATCTCATTACGACGACAATTTACTGTCGTTTGAGATTATTTAGACGACAAATGTTTGTGGTCTAAATATAACAAGGACCACTAATAGTACGTGTTTTATATTGTCTGTAATCACGTCCAATCACACTTATTTGTTGTTGTTATACACTGCAGCTGCAACCACACATTTTGGTGTGCTTTTGTTGTAGCTTGCAGTTTGTGATGACACATTTTAGTAGTCCCCTGTACAATTGGTATGCATGCATTCTGGAAATTAAAATTGCCCATTAATGAAAGTATGAAACCATAAAATCCACATTCAAAATCATTCATTGCAATTTCCATTAATCCACTAGTATCTCATGTACACAAACTTAATCATGAACTTCAGTTCAAAATAACTCATATATACTAATCTGGATCTGAAGACAAGTCTAAATGCTTGATGAATGAAAAATTTCTACTAGACACAAGTTAATAAAGGAACTAGCTAGCTATACTGTTGTACTGCTGTACTAGTTTCACAATCTGATCATGAACGGAATCACCCAAATCATAGAAGTGGTCATAGAAAACGGAATGGCCAGTGAGCTTGCAGAGACACAAACCTGCTGACCCATTGCAGAGACACAAATCTTTCTTGACCCCCATATAGACTTATGCTGCATATTATAAGAGCAACTAGTCTTCATTCTCAATGAGGAACAAGATATTGCAGAAAAAAGAACAAAAACCTTTGCTGCAAATCTGGTAGGTGGTCTACTCGTCTGCATTTAACTCATGTGCAGCTTAGTGAGGCATTTAACTCATCTGCAGAAAAGATACAAGCTACAAATAAAAGATCTACCTTAATTTATAGAAAAACATGACCAGCAGACCTCATAAAACTGTCATAGCCAAACTCTGTGAGCGGAAGGCATCAATCAAAGAGACATACCCTTGTCTTTGGAGATAAACGTTCCATAAGAGCTGATGCAGCATTTCCCGCATTATTCTCCTCTACAAAACTAATGGTTGAATTGATTATTAATAGGACAATAATCCCAACAAAGTCTTGCCAGTCAGGACCTTCACCCTGGAATATCTTTTCATTCCAGAATAAGTTACACTTCATATTTAATTTGACCTGAATTGGAAGTGCATAGCTAGTTTAAGACTACTTACTCCCCCATTAGCAAGGACAAGTGCCATAACTACTGCAGCTTCCATAACCCATGAAGAGCCCGGATATTGTATATTCGTGGAGTTAATTTGAGTGAGCAATGAAGAGCCAAATAACCTTGTATTTCCAGCGCAACACTACGACAAACCAATCATCTTGTCAGTATTTAAAAAAAAAAAAAAAAAAACAATGGAAGTAAAAAAACGTCGAGTTCTGCGACCAAACCTGAAGAAAGACAAACTTCCATCTTGAGTACATGTCAGCAACACAGGGCCCCGAGCCAACAGAGAAAAACTTCGGGACTCCACAGTTGTGACTGGAGATTTCTGCCTGCTACTACTTTGATGCCGATGAGAGCGGGATAATACTCCTGTGTGAGAATTCATACTGACAGAATATATAAACCCCTGCAACAAATTATCCAATAGACTACATCAGTAAAAGTTATGCAAGTTCATAAAAAAATATATATATAAAAAAAAACTGCCAATGAATATAGGCCATAACACACCGTCCCATCTCCACAGAAAATGATCTGTCCAGTGTGAGCATGGTCCATAGCGGTAACTTGACTGTCAAATGATGTTTTATGAATGGTCCTCCCAGTACTGAAATTGAAAACATGGTTTATCAATGCAGAAATACCACCAATCAAATCTAATCTATTAAATTACATATATCCAGGAAAGACCAACACTATAGGGAAATGAAAAATGGAGTTTTCATATGCTTCGGATAAAGAAAAATGAAAAATAGAAAATCAAGACAGCCATATCATTTTTTTGTTAGGGCTTTTGAATGCAATGCCAACTATGATTGTATTGCATTGCATACCAATACATGAGATTGTATTCAGTCAATCAACATCAATAAACTCTGTAGTTTAAAGCATTACAAATCTAGTTCCATATTAGTTTGAGATCCCGGATAATAAGTTAATAACAATACATATAATACCACCACAACATCATAATGTTAAGAATTTTGATCAGTTAAGGTCAGATGACTAACAGAATATATATCTATTTTGTACTTGAAAAAACATCTATGCAGTTCTCATAAGTTCATAACTATATTACTTGTAGTTTCCAAAAACAATCTCCAGGTACTCTTGATCGTGCCAATTCCATTCATGTTTTACGTTATCCTTTCAAACAGTCAAGCAAAAGTGAAAACATTTAATCATCTAACTGTGATTAAACAATTACAGTTCTTTCAGAAAAAAAGGGGAAAAAAAAAGAACATTGAAAATATTAAGGTAGTAACCAGATGGTTTAGTGATTTTAGATTTGCTTGATTATTACAAGTATGTTCTTTGAAACAAAATAAAAAAGTTTGGATGTGGTAGCACTCTGTAGTGGGCCTAAAGGGGTTGTTAGCTTCATAATAAGAAGCTAACTGCTTCCCTCCAGAGCATTACTCAGGAAATAAGATAGCATAACTATATCCATCTCATCCACTTTACCTCATAGTAAAAGTTCCTTTGTTTGAAGCACAAGTAGAAAAGGTGTTTCAGGCTTTCAGCACACACATACAGAAACTCCAATATTAACAAATTTTCTAGTCCATTAAAAAAAACAAAAAGGGTCATAAAGCAACTATACCTAAGTCCATAAAAAAATATTAAACATTAAAGTATGAGCTGCAATATCTAAGAAAATATGAGGCCATGCAAAATCAGGAAGACTCAGTAGATATTCGTGACATCATGTTTTAAACCAAAAATCTCATGTTCTCCTTTCTGAAGAAACAACAAGCGTAGGTATGCAACCCTTACCGTTTACCTGCATTAGAAAGAAAAAGCAAAAAATAGACGTTAAAATTGCAGTATGGCACATCATGATTAAAATATACATAAAAAATGGTAACAAACTCCATTATAATCATCCAATGAAAGTCAAGGGGAAAAGGCATTATTAGCTGATTGTAAATACTAAAAACAGCACTTGATTGAAAACATGGTGGATTCAAGTCTAATGGGGGGGGGGGGGGGAATCATTAATAACTTAGGCTAAATAACAAAATTGCATAAATGAAATGAAACACAAAAAACTTAAGCATGTATATATAATAAGTTATTAATCATAGAAAAGGATTGAAGCCGTTCGGAAGGGCTAGATATTCTTAATGTCCGTGTACACTTACAGGGTGAAAACGAATACACAGTTGTGGAGAAACTCCATATATTACTCTTATGCATAGGCCTTTTGAAATCTCCCATACTCTCACAGTTTTATCCAACGATGAGGATGCAATGTACTGATTGTTTGACGAGAAATCAAAGTTTGAAAATAAACAAGACATGGTGTTTAGAACAAAGACCTATGCAAGGAAAAATGGAAAGAATAAGACTTCAATTAATGCATCCTCTAACATAATTACACTTCTAAATTTATACTAGAATAAGGAATCATTTCTCATCATTATAGGTTGCAATGACACTCAGAATCCCAATTGATAAACTCAGGGATTATCTAGAATCTACCGGGAAAATAGCGTTGGTCCCATAACCAAGTGGAGATGATGATGCAGGAAACAAAATCTTACCAAAGAAATATGCATCCACTACAGAATAATGGACTTAATGTTTAATCATTTGAAGCACTGTGAACACTTGTAATGTTTTCAGTTGACCTATTAATTTACTGCCACAAGTTGATGGGTTTAGCCAAAATGAGAAAAAAAGAAAAAAAAATCGTAGCCATTCTAGAGTGTTCAGTTGTAGCAAACTGCTAAGGCCTAATTTCTTATCCATATCTCATTGAATATCACAACTAAATTTTTGCCCATACCAATATACTTATCAGTGGAGGCAAGAAACTTAGAAACAGATATATCAATGCAAAAGCAAGAGAAAAAATAATGGTAACAATACCAGTCAATCCAACCTGTAACATCTTTGGAGTGACCATTCAGATGCTTGAGAATTGAAGGAGGATCAGAGACAGTGCATACTGTCAAGGTTCCATCTGATGCTCTATACGCAAGCAGATCTGAGCTCATGTGCCCAAACTTCAAAACAGTAACTGTGGACAGCAACTAATGAGGTTCTTCCTTTGGAGAAATAAAATACATCTTCACTTATCTTCCTAATACAAAAGATTACCCGAGGCTCTGCACTGATCAAAGATGCAATGCATTCCTACAAAAGAGTATGTAGGTTGTTCACCCCGTTGACGCAGGCGGTCATTATCACTAGTACTCGAGCCAAAACTTCTACGAGATGAAGGTTGACTGCCATTATGCACATCCTGCAACAAGCAAAACAGTTAACAAAGTAAAGTTCAAACTTGCATTACTAGTTCTCTCATTTCATCCTGGAAATCAAAAACACCGAATCTCCACATTCAAGCGATTTACGAAGATTAAAGAAACTTGAAAACCAAAACCGAGGCTGCATTGCACATACCCTGCCAGGAGTCCAGCTCTCGACATCACACAAAAGTGAGAGTGGACTCGGAGTTTGAATCCATCACCCACTGATGCATCAAGCAGCTTGATGTCAGCATACGAATTTAACAATTCAAAGCACTGACTAATCGAAAACGTGGATCAACCAGCAAAAGCTTGAGATATGAACTTTGATTGGAGGACTACCTGTTTCCCGGAGTGGTCTAGAGGCTCAGAGTCTGCAGACTATCCTTCTCCCAATTCGTCGGCCTCCGAATGTAATTCCGGAACGCCACGTAGCCCTTACCATTGCATCTCCAATCCTTTCAAAAGCGAACAACAACAACTCTAAGACTCAATTCGCAGCGAAAATGAATGAAAACGTTGGGGATTGAGATGGAGAAGCTTACTAGGCGGCGAAGAATGGAGGACCATCATCATGCAACTCACTACATTCTCACATAAATCCAACAATTCCGAGGCATGAATTCTGTCACGCCCCGGATTTTGAATGATAAATTCAAATCCGAAACCTGAATAATTACAATTACAAAAAACCAAATCTCGAAACTTCGAGTTCATTATTACAATTCACTCTCACAATATATTATAAAGCTCAAATGAGCATAACACACCTCACAACTTACAATTGTTGTAAAACTCTAACAATTGCTCTAACCGCACGATCACCGTCCTGGTTCTCCTGTCCTGTAGGATTACCCGCTACACAATTTGAATAGTGTACCGGGAGTTGCAACAACACAAAACCCGGTAAGCTTTTTACAGCCAGTATGAGTAAACAAGAAAGAACTGTTGATTTATTAGATTTCAAGACTACCACAAACCCACGTTACTTTCTCACTCTCATATATATATATATATAGACACTTATGAGTTACTCTCAATTTAGCTCATAAGATCACTCACTCTCATATATATATGTAGACACTTATGAGTTACTCTCAATTTAGCTCATAAGATCACTCACTCTCATATATATATATAGACACTTATGAGTTACTCTCAAATTCGCTCATAAGATTTCCCAACATTTGGTAGACAGACTCATATATATATATAGACCCTTATGAGTTACTCTCAATTTCCCTCATAAGGTTACCATATATATATTGACACTTATGAGTTACTCTCAATTTCACTCATAAGGTCACTCCACATTTGGCAGACAGACTAGAGCTCTAACTGAACGTAACCACTCGTCCGGCCACAGACGTGATTACGATTTAATACTATTAATAACCACCAGCCCGGTACGAGAGCGTGATTCACTAATAGATGCCATGGTCACCTCGTGACCTAGTGATCTCCACAGATCACAACAATTTATTGTTCCTCAACAATAAAACTCAACACCTCTCACAATATATTGTTTCTCAACAATAAACTCAATACCTCTCACACTGTATTGTTTCTCAACAATAACTCAACACAACTCCAACAATACATATTATTTCACGTAAATAATATATATATAGACATTCACACAGGAATGTCTAGTAACACCAACAATAGTTCATATGATTGCAACAAAATAAGCAATTAATTGTATTGGGTTCGTAATATGAACCACGTGAGGTTTACTCACCTCGATAATCCCGCTGCGTCTTCAATTCAGCTCAAAATACGATCCACAATCGTCCACCAACTCAAACCGTCAATCACCTAGTCAGATACGATCTTAACTTAGCAATCATTCATAAACCACACATATACGGAAATCCAACGGTCGGATTCTAATTTAATGATGATCCAACGGTCAGATCGAATTTATATGATGATCCAACGGTCGGATCCTCACGGATCGCCCTTAGGATCATCCTCCAAAATTATCACGAAGATCCAACGGTCGGATCTTCCTGAATCGTCCTTACAAACATCTCCACAAATTTTTATGGAAATCCGACGGTCGGATTCTCACGAATCGCCTTCCGAAACACTATTTCACAATTATACGAAGATCCAACGGTCGGATCTTCGTCCGTGACCTCTCAAAGTCATCAGAACAGTCATACGATCAACATATCAAAACTACAAGTCCATCGGACTGTCCGATCTTCAAGAAACATTAATCGAACGATCGAAATTAATCGAAATCATAAAATTCATAACTAAATCATACGATATCCAAAAATTGCGTATAATATATCGAAATGATCGTATCGACATGTAGAACACAAAAATGGACAGAAACTGTCCTTGGGGTGGCCGGAGGTCGCCGGAAACCACCATCACAGTGGCGGCACCGCCACCCATTCAAAGTCAAAATTAGCCAAAACTTCCAACATGAAAGTTCTTTATTTTTACATGCTGGTCAATATTCATAACTAGCACAAGATCAGAAATTAATGGGAAGAGGTTGAAAAATACCAAAACAGTCGAGTTGGCCGGAAAATCTGCAGAAACCGGCGAGCTCCAGTTTGACGTAAAAAGGTCCTCCAATGGCTTCGATCCCTTCTGGATATTTGTTCAGAAGTTCAAGGTGAGCTCTCCAGTTCAAGAATCACTCAAAACGAACCTCCACAACTCGAGATATCGAGCTCCACAGTCCGGTTTCGATCTAGGTCGGGTTGAGCTTCCAGTCGCCACCACTAGCCACGCCGCCGTGCAAGGTTACTTCTGGGAGCTTCAGGAAGTTGAGGTGAGCTCGTGGGTGAAGTTTGATGAGCTTTGGTGGCTTGTAGCTCGAGATATCAAGCTTCGAACCAAAACTGGGCTGAATCGGACTCGTGCCTCCGCCGTCGTTTCCGGTCGTACCGCCGCGCAAGGCTGCCTCCAGCATCTGCGCAAGGTTGAGGCGAAACTAATGGCGGTGGTCCGACGCCGTTTGGTGGACTAAGGGAGGAGCTATTGATCGAAGAGCTGCTGCTCTGTTTTTTTTCTTCGTTTCGGATGCGAGGGAGAACGAGAGAGAGAGAAAGAAGAAGAAAAAAGAGAAAAAGAAAAAGAAGGAAGGAGACCCGGAGGAAAGGAAAAGGAAAAGGAAAAGGAAGAAAAAGAAAAGAAAAAAAAAGAGAATCCGAGGAAAAGAGATTATAAAAAAAGAATCTCATATTTCCAAAATTCGTAACATAATCGTACGAACTCCAAAAATTTCGTTCGACATATGCACGCGATCATATCGACGAGCTCTACAACTTTTATGAAGGAAGTTTTCCCAAATTTTGAACGTATAAAAAGTCAACTTTGTTGACCCCCTAAAAACGTTCGTTTTCGAAAATAAAATCGTTCGAACTAATTCCACAACTTTTCCAAGCTTCGTACTCGCTCCTACTATCGTGAAATCATTTCTAAAAAACCATGGAATTTAATTGGGATTTTCCGGGGTATTACAAATTCCACCAAGATAAAAAATTAATGAGCACCCAATTGATCAATTTCACTTTGCAACAGAAATTCCTAACCGAGACAGATTCTTACGCAATTGAGATTAAATCATGGTCTTACAAAATCATAATCACCAAGAGTTTCCAGGAACTATGTTTATGTTCTAAACAAAGAAAGGTCCAAACTTTACTTACATTGTCCATAATTGAGAGGTCTCAGAACTTCCCCTATAATCTAACAAACACTTTGAAGCGACTTCAAGTAATCTTCAGTTTTCCCAAAATCCTTCTTAGCTCCTCCCAAGTTTTCTCACACTGCAAAACCCGAAACATGCAATTCAGACCCAAACAAATTCCTCATAGCATCTAAAATTTCCCAATTCACACAGAAACCCACTGCCCAGAAACAACATCAACCAAAATTAACAGGTAGGGCACAAAATCGGCTGAATTGAAAATCAGAATCGAAACCTAGACTAAAAATTGAACAAATTGGGAACATTTGTAGTTGGATAGAAGAGGGTTTGGAGTGTGAATCTGACCTGCGCGGACTTGGAGCTCCTTATGCTGGAGTAACCTCTTCAGGTAATCGTTGATGGCAGTGCGATGTCGTACGGCGTCCTCCATCTGGGTCGAGGTCATCGCGGTGGTGCTGGGCTCTGAGAGGTTTTTGGGAGAAGAAGAAATCTGAGAAGAAGAAATTTGAGAAGTAGAGAGGCTGGTTTTTGAGGTTTTCAGTTTCGCGAGTTGATCGAGTGAGAAGGACAGAAAATGAATTATTTGCGAGGGATTTATGTCCAAAAGCACGAGTCAAAATAAGCTATAAAATTTTGAAACAAGCTCCACACTCAGACGACATTTAAATGTTGTCTGAGTGTCACAACATTTTTTAGTCAACTAGAGCATGGCTATTTGAGAGGGAAAAATACTTGATCAAATTTTGGATATCCCTCCAAATTTGAGATAGAAAATCATCATCTTCTACAACGACCAAAATGTGTTGTCTGAATGCTGACCATTTTTTCAAAAATTTCGTTCGACATATGCACGCGATCATATCGACGAGCTCTACAACTTTTATGAAGGAAGTTTTCCCAAATTTTGAACGTATAAAAAGTCAACTTTGTTGACCCCCTAAAAACGTTCGTTTTCGAAAATAAAATCGTTCGAACTAATTCCACAACTTTTCCAAGCTTCGTACTCGCTCCTACTATCGTGAAATCATTTCTAAAAAAACCATGGAATTTAATTGGGATTTTCCGGGGTATTACAGTCTACCCTCCTTAAAGAAATTTCGTCCCGAAATTTAAGCGTAAGTCAATTCCTCTCGATTAAGGTTGACCTAACTATAGGATCTCCATCTTTTCCAAATCTGTAGTAATCTACAAAGCCACAGCCCTTGTATAAAAATACATTCCTATGGCCACTAAATCCTTTCATCACAAACGTAAACTCACACAACAACTGCTCAACAACACTCCACATCACATACACAAAATCGTCACATGGATCATCTCATAGATCCTCACATAGATCTTCACATAGATCATCACATAGATCTTCACATAGATCATCACTCTGTACTGGCATACAAGCACAGTAAACACTCCCACAAAGTGTTTCGCTACTCAATTAGCATCACGGTAAATCTCCATAGTAAAACTTAAGCATGCACCACTCTTCACAACCATAGAGATGCATCACTCAAAACAAATCATCCCCAAAAGCACGCCAATAAATTATGTCACCCAATGATGATGACTTGGGCTTGCTCAATCCTTGGACTAAGCACTAGGGCTGGCCAATTGGGCCTGAAGAAATCGGACCATCCACATTTCGAACCGGCCCAAACCACTTTGGGTTTAACATTTGGGCCTACTATTCGGGCCGAACAATTGGGCTTACCATTTGGGCCTACCATTTGGGCCTACCATTCGGGCTTACTATTTGAGCTTACTATTTGGGCTTACTATTTGGGCTTACTATTTGGGCCTACCAATCGGCCCACCAACTTCCAGCTCGGCTACGGTATGAAATTGTACATACCGTATATACGTATGCATACCGTACAGATCGTATATACGTATGCATACCGTACAACTGTATATTCGTATGCATACCGTACAGACCGTATATACGTATGTATACCGTACATACCGTATATACGTCGTATATCAAGCATATACGAGATCCAAAAATATTTGTAAGAGGTAAGGTTCGAACTCCCGACCTCAAACACGAAGGTTTTGCTCCCAACCACTGAAGCAAGAGCTGCCTTCATTAATATATGCTCACGTGTTATATTTATTATGTCATAAGCGACATAAATAAAATAACGGGGGAGGCAAGGTTCGAAACCTTAACCTGCTGCACAAGGGCTTTGCCCACCAACCACTGGAGCACAAGCTGTGCTTAATATAATGTGTACAAATGTTTTACTTATTATGTCATAAGCGAACATAATAAAAATAAACGAGAGGCAAGGTTCGAACCTCTGACCTCTTGTACATGAGCCTTGCTCTTCAACCACTAGAGCACCAGCTGCTCTCGTTACTATCCATGCAACTTCTTTTATTTATTCTATCATAAGCGATAGAATAACAACAAACTGTCGGTACACTCCACGTGCCACGACACGTCTCTTCCGTGATTTACGGAAAGCAAATCACTTTCAGCTAAAGCTGTCTGCCACAGCGTCTCGAGGTTCGGCCTGTCCCCTTACACGCTCAACACGCGCCAACAGCTTTTCCGGGTTTCGGGGCGACTTTAATCCAACGCGTAGAATGAATCACAGGAATCGTTCATCCAACGGTGGAGATCTGCTCACCTCGCTCTATAAATAGGTGCATTCTGGAGAAAAACTGTTCACTCCAAAAGAAAGAAATTTTCTTCCGAGCTCAAGTCTTTCTCTCTCAACTCTTCAGCCTTTCTCTTCTCAAATCCTTTCTTCATCAATTTCAATCCTTCTCTTCTGATCTTCTCTCCCATCTAGTTGATTCAATCCCATCTTTCCTCTGAACTTTCAGATCTTCAATATTTTCCTCCAAATCTTCAATCCTTCTTTCTCAGATCTTTTCTTCCATTTGAAGATTCGATCTCATCTTTCCTCTGAGAATCTCAGATCTCCAATCACCAGTTCAACAACTCCAATCCTTCTAACAAAATCTCCCTCAAACACTAAACCATGTATTCCTCGATTTCCACATCCTCTCACCCCATGACCCAAGAGCCACGAACTCTGCAACTAATGGAGCTCCAAACCCCGCAACAAATGGAACCACAACAACAGCAACCAACAGAGGAGGGAGGAAACACCCAAGCAGCTGGAAGTAGTGCCAACATGGATTTCTGGCGAAGCCGTACCAGGTGGATTCCTACTCCAGAACAAATAAGAATCCTCAAGGATCTTTACTATGTCAAGGGATTTAAGTGCCCAACTACAGAGCAGATTCACGAGATCTGTCTCCAGCTGAACCAGTATGGGTATGTTGAGGGTAAGAACATTTACTTTTGGTTCCAGAACGTCAGGGCTCGAGAGAAGCAGATGAATAGGTGTAATCAGGCTGCTCCAGTGCCCATGAGAACTAGTTCTCTTGGTACTGGTAGATCCATTGATCTCAATTTTGGGTCCACTGGTTCTACTGGTGCTGGTGGATCCATCGACATCAATTTTGGGCCAGCTGGTGGATCCATTGACATCAATTTTGGGTCCACTAGTTCTACTGATGATGGTAGATCCATTGATCTCAACTTTGGTTCCACCTATTCTACTGGTAATGAAGGATTTCTTGATTTAAATTCTGTTTCATATTCTTCCTCACACTTCAACACTAATACTAGTACAACTCTTTTGGCACAACAGGAGGACAAACATCCCTGCAACAACGAGGAGGAGATCACCAGGAGGTTCAAACTCTTCCTCTGTTCCCCGTGCACGGCGAGGACGTCTTTGGTAACCTGAAGGCTACTTCCGAGGAAGGTAGCGCTTTTGGTTACTATTCTGGTGGCTCAGGCGGTTACCACAGTGGCTCAAACGTTTCTCTTGAGCTCAGCCTCAACCCATCCGGAGCTGCTGACTAGGCTTAGTATAGCATAGTCCTCGCCTTTTTTTTTTTTTTTTTTTTTTTTGTAATATAAACTCAATAAGATGGTGTGCATGTTTTCTTTCCTGTTTGTTTAACCAACAACAACACCAAGGATCGAACCTTGGTCACCCAATACTGTTTTCAAAACCATAAACAACTCTACTGCACACATCTTTCATAATGATGCAATAAAAACAATCACTCAAAAAGAATCCAACAATCAATTAAGTCGCATCGAGGTCTAGCTAGTATCCTCTGAGTCAAACCAAACACAACAATTTCATCGATAGGATTAGGGATTTATAAAGCTAAACACATCCTGAGTTAGCTAGGAAAAACCCACGTTTTTAGAGTTACTCTTACAACTCTTATAGAATCTCGATAATTCCATCTATCAATTGTTTCAACAAAAACTCACCACAATTCAATCCCTAACATTTAGCGATTCAGAAATCAAATCAAACTCCATATCACATAGTAATTCACTTGAACCACTATGGATACCTAACAAAATCACTAAAATCAATATCCGAAATTGCGTTTAACTATAACACCTAAAATCAATCACCAAAGGCACACACTCTCATCCAACATCATTCACAAGAACTGATTCTAACTCTCCCAATTAATTACACCAAAATCAACTCCATTGCAAAACTTTAAGTGTCCCGCCTACTTAAACTTAAAACACACAACAACTTCAAATTCACTGCAGCCCATCTCCATACTACGATCCAAAACTTTAAGAAAACTAGTTCACCACACAAAGGCCACAAAATTCAATTTCATTCACTTGAACAAAACTATATTCACAAGTCACGGTCAGGTCATCAACCCATGGTGTTCAAATGAATAAATTTCAAATCCAGTTTTCCTTGTGAATCGTAACGTATCGTTCCAAAATGATGCAAGTAACATCAACCACGTATATAAGACACATCTCGCGAACTCAATTCAAATTCAGAATCACCAAAACTACTACTAATTCCAATTCTACCAACAATCCTGATTCTGAAGGAATTATAGTACTCAACGACAACCCAAAACAATGGTCTCTCCTCTCTAACCATCGAGCACAAAATAAAATTCTTGTCTCGCACCTTAAACCCTGCTTAACAACTTACAAGCACAAGGAAGAAGTAACCGCAATAATTTCTTCCCTAACCTCAACCCTACTAACAAACTCCACAAGGACATCTCATTACAAAACAAGATATCTATTATTTGACATGTACATCTCATCCAAAAACATATGTACGTCCAACTTAAGAAGGCAACTTTCTATCCATTAATACTCGTATCCACACTAGGTACGTGCATAGGTCCACATCATGCCTTCAACCAAACACTTCAACATCCAAAAGAACCTCACTTCCATACAACAATCCTCGTTGACTTAACAGAGTTGAATCAAGAGGTTCCTATTCCTCAAGGATTGTAACTCGCGGCCACTGAACTTATTCCAATACGAACCTACAAGACAACTGTAAGGTTCTAAGTACAACCCCTTCGAATCTCCATTACCTAAGGAGTATAGTATGCTTGGCTAATACATGTATAACACTTAAAACACAGTATAAGTCAAATACAAATTCATATTAACCAAGTCAATACTATAGGGAATGTATTCACGTTCCCTAAACGACCTAGCGGCCTAAACAACTCCCAACACTCACGCATACCCAATGACTTAGCCAATACCAAAGAGCACACGATGGGGATCCGCTGCAGACGGGCCATCACTCGGAAGGTATTGACACATCACCAAATATGCACCTTACGCTCTGATACCAAACTGTCACGCCCCGGATTTTGAATGATAAATTCAAATCCGAAACCTGAATAATTACAATTACAAAAAACCAAATCTCGAAACTTCGAGTTCATTATTACAATTCACTCTCACAATATATTATAAAGCTCAAATGAGCATAACACACCTCACAACTTACAATTGTTGTAAAACTCTAACAATTGCTCTAACCGCACGATCACCGTCCTGGTTCTCCTGTCCTGTAGGATTACCCGCTACACAATTTGAATAGTGTACCGGGAGTTGCAACAACACAAAACCCGGTAAGCTTTTTACAGCCAGTATGAGTAAACAAGAAAGAACTGTTGATTTATTAGATTTCAAGACTACCACAAACCCACGTTACTTTCTCACTCTCATATATATATATATATAGACACTTATGAGTTACTCTCAATTTAGCTCATAAGATCACTCACTCTCATATATATATGTAGACACTTATGAGTTACTCTCAATTTAGCTCATAAGATCACTCACTCTCATATATATATATAGACACTTATGAGTTACTCTCAAATTCGCTCATAAGATTTCCCAACATTTGGTAGACAGACTCATATATATATATAGACCCTTATGAGTTACTCTCAATTTCCCTCATAAGGTTACCATATATATATTGACACTTATGAGTTACTCTCAATTTCACTCATAAGGTCACTCCACATTTGGCAGACAGACTAGAGCTCTAACTGAACGTAACCACTCGTCCGGCCACAGACGTGATTACGATTTAATACTATTAATAACCACCAGCCCGGTACGAGAGCGTGATTCACTAATAGATGCCATGGTCACCTCGTGACCTAGTGATCTCCACAGATCACAACAATTTATTGTTCCTCAACAATAAAACTCAACACCTCTCACAATATATTGTTTCTCAACAATAAACTCAATACCTCTCACACTGTATTGTTTCTCAACAATAACTCAACACAACTCCAACAATACATATTATTTCACGTAAATAATATATATATAGACATTCACACAGGAATGTCTAGTAACACCAACAATAGTTCATATGATTGCAACAAAATAAGCAATTAATTGTATTGGGTTCGTAATATGAACCACGTGAGGTTTACTCACCTCGATAATCCCGCTGCGTCTTCAATTCAGCTCAAAATACGATCCACAATCGTCCACCAACTCAAACCGTCAATCACCTAGTCAGATACGATCTTAACTTAGCAATCATTCATAAACCACACATATACGGAAATCCAACGGTCGGATTCTAATTTAATGATGATCCAACGGTCAGATCGAATTTATATGATGATCCAACGGTCGGATCCTCACGGATCGCCCTTAGGATCATCCTCCAAAATTATCACGAAGATCCAACGGTCGGATCTTCCTGAATCGTCCTTACAAACATCTCCACAAATTTTTATGGAAATCCGACGGTCGGATTCTCACGAATCGCCTTCCGAAACACTATTTCACAATTATACGAAGATCCAACGGTCGGATCTTCGTCCGTGACCTCTCAAAGTCATCAGAACAGTCATACGATCAACATATCAAAACTACAAGTCCATCGGACTGTCCGATCTTCAAGAAACATTAATCGAACGATCGAAATTAATCGAAATCATAAAATTCATAACTAAATCATACGATATCCAAAAATTGCGTATAATATATCGAAATGATCGTATCGACATGTAGAACACAAAAATGGACAGAAACTGTCCTTGGGGTGGCCGGAGGTCGCCGGAAACCACCATCACAGTGGCGGCACCGCCACCCATTCAAAGTCAAAATTAGCCAAAACTTCCAACATGAAAGTTCTTTATTTTTACATGCTGGTCAATATTCATAACTAGCACAAGATCAGAAATTAATGGGAAGAGGTTGAAAAATACCAAAACAGTCGAGTTGGCCGGAAAATCTGCAGAAACCGGCGAGCTCCAGTTTGACGTAAAAAGGTCCTCCAATGGCTTCGATCCCTTCTGGATATTTGTTCAGAAGTTCAAGGTGAGCTCTCCAGTTCAAGAATCACTCAAAACGAACCTCCACAACTCGAGATATCGAGCTCCACAGTCCGGTTTCGATCTAGGTCGGGTTGAGCTTCCAGTCGCCACCACTAGCCACGCCGCCGTGCAAGGTTACTTCTGGGAGCTTCAGGAAGTTGAGGTGAGCTCGTGGGTGAAGTTTGATGAGCTTTGGTGGCTTGTAGCTCGAGATATCAAGCTTCGAACCAAAACTGGGCTGAATCGGACTCGTGCCTCCGCCGTCGTTTCCGGTCGTACCGCCGCGCAAGGCTGCCTCCAGCATCTGCGCAAGGTTGAGGCGAAACTAATGGCGGTGGTCCGACGCCGTTTGGTGGACTAAGGGAGGAGCTATTGATCGAAGAGCTGCTGCTCTGTTTTTTTTCTTCGTTTCGGATGCGAGGGAGAACGAGAGAGAGAGAAAGAAGAAGAAAAAAGAGAAAAAGAAAAAGAAGGAAGGAGACCCGGAGGAAAGGAAAAGGAAAAGGAAAAGGAAGAAAAAGAAAAGAAAAAAAAAGAGAATCCGAGGAAAAGAGATTATAAAAAAAGAATCTCATATTTCCAAAATTCGTAACATAATCGTACGAACTCCAAAAATTTCGTTCGACATATGCACGCGATCATATCGACGAGCTCTACAACTTTTATGAAGGAAGTTTTCCCAAATTTTGAACGTATAAAAAGTCAACTTTGTTGACCCCCTAAAAACGTTCGTTTTCGAAAATAAAATCGTTCGAACTAATTCCACAACTTTTCCAAGCTTCGTACTCGCTCCTACTATCGTGAAATCATTTCTAAAAAACCATGGAATTTAATTGGGATTTTCCGGGGTATTACAAATTCCACCAAGATAAAAAATTAATGAGCACCCAATTGATCAATTTCACTTTGCAACAGAAATTCCTAACCGAGACAGATTCTTACGCAATTGAGATTAAATCATGGTCTTACAAAATCATAATCACCAAGAGTTTCCAGGAACTATGTTTATGTTCTAAACAAAGAAAGGTCCAAACTTTACTTACATTGTCCATAATTGAGAGGTCTCAGAACTTCCCCTATAATCTAACAAACACTTTGAAGCGACTTCAAGTAATCTTCAGTTTTCCCAAAATCCTTCTTAGCTCCTCCCAAGTTTTCTCACACTGCAAAACCCGAAACATGCAATTCAGACCCAAACAAATTCCTCATAGCATCTAAAATTTCCCAATTCACACAGAAACCCACTGCCCAGAAACAACATCAACCAAAATTAACAGGTAGGGCACAAAATCGGCTGAATTGAAAATCAGAATCGAAACCTAGACTAAAAATTGAACAAATTGGGAACATTTGTAGTTGGATAGAAGAGGGTTTGGAGTGTGAATCTGACCTGCGCGGACTTGGAGCTCCTTATGCTGGAGTAACCTCTTCAGGTAATCGTTGATGGCAGTGCGATGTCGTACGGGGTCCTCCATCTGGGTCGAGGTCATCGCGGTGGTGCTGGGCTCTGAGAGGTTTTTGGGAGAAGAAGAAATCTGAGAAGAAGAAATTTGAGAAGTAGAGAGGCTGGTTTTTGAGGTTTTCAGTTTCGCGAGTTGATCGAGTGAGAAGGACAGAAAATGAATTATTTGCGAGGGATTTATGTCCAAAAGCACGAGTCAAAATAAGCTATAAAATTTTGAAACAAGCTCCACACTCAGACGACATTTAAATGTTGTCTGAGTGTCACAACATTTTTTAGTCAACTAGAGCATGGCTATTTGAGAGGGAAAAATACTTGATCAAATTTTGGATATCCCTCCAAATTTGAGATAGAAAATCATCATCTTCTACAACGACCAAAATGTGTTGTCTGAATGCTGACCATTTTTTCAAATTGAACGAGTATGGTTTTAGTCCATATTCAGACAACATAAAAAAAAATTGCGTTGTCTGAAAAACTCAGACGACATAAAACAAAACTTATGTCATCTGATGCGTGTCGTCTGAAGGCCTTTTTGGCATAGTGATTATTTGTTCAATCTATAATTTCATCGCACCCAATCTTAGATGCAAATGATTGTATTGTTGTCCTCGTATACGAGGAATTTCGTCGAATGGCTTTTATTAGGCTTGGCAAAGACGAAACACGGACTTTAATTGATAACAAGTGGGTGGTAAATAAGAAATCATTCACTTCATTCGAAGATAGATTTTACAAGTGGGTGGTAAATAAGAAATCATTCACTTCATTTGAAGATAGATTTTACGCTGTTGATATCTGGAATAAGCTTTCATGTTTTGAGATTACTTTGCAATGCAGCGCAGAGATAAAATTGTTTGAACACAATATTGGAATGGCCAAAGAAGAATTATCTTGTGATTTCAAATGACAAGGAAGTATATATATTGATGGTTTAAAGGTACTATGAATATGTTGATGAAGATGAAGATTCAGAAGATGCTAATGCAGCTGCAGATCTTGTGGCTTCGTTGGCTCGTCGGAGGATGTGTCCGGCTAGTTGGATTCAACAGCCACCTCCCTCCCTTTTGAATATTCTCTTGTTTGATGGAGACCCACTTCCTCACTAGCTAGAAGGATCTGGGTTCTGTTTTTCTTTCCGTTTGTTGTTTGTAAGGTTACTATTTGCCAAAAAAAAAAAAAAAAAGAAGAAGAATTTGAACGTGTGAAAACTGGATTCAAAACTTTTGGATTTATTTTTGACAAATGTGAGTGGACAGAGAAAAGCTCTTTAGGTGAGGTTGCACTTTCACTGGGGACAACACTTCAGTATATGTGCCGGTTTCAATGTTTTCTTTCAGTCGAGTTGCATAGATTTGAACCATGATATTACCCATGATGCTGCACTACAGAAGTGGCCAAGCATAAAAAATCATGGGTCCTTGATCCAAAGCACTAAAATGAGGTAAAATTATCTCACTCACCCCAGCAAAAGATTTTTATTCCCTCTTACCCCATTTAAAATAAAATGACAACTTTGTCCTCCATCTAATTAATGAATTATATCCACACTACACCAAAAATCTTATCAAACAACGGCAAAACACCGTTGTGGGATTTGGAGACCCACCGTTGTAGAGTGAGCCGTTGTTTGTTGAAAATTCAGACAACGGTGGAACACAGTTGTGTGAGAAACACACAGACAACATGTATGTGTTATAACTGTTGTGTGATAGCTCGGCAGATGCCAAGCGCAGCTGCGCAGCAGTTGAGGCGCTGTCTTCAGACACCAGTGCCAGTTTTAAGCTGTTGTATGTTAAGCGTGTCAGACAACATATTTTTATTTTGTTTGTTGTCTGATTGATCTTCAAACTTCAATTCTTGGACTATATCTGTTTTGTGATTAACTTTAGGACAACAAAGTTCAATTAATTCTGTTGTGTGATTAACTTTTAGGACAACAGAGTTCAATTAATTTTGTTGTCTGAGTATAAATTAGAAGACACTGATTTGTTAAAAACTGATGTGTGATATGATTGATTACAATGTGTTTCTGTCCCAAATTTGGCCATTCAGACAACAGGCAGTGATCATTATATCTAATCTGTTGTGTGATCATTTGAACATTCCATTCTAGAATATATTAGATTGTGCATTCATTTGGTCCATTTACGAAATGAATAGTAGTTCAATAAATACAAACATTGTAAACCATCAAATGAGTAATCTAAACACTTTAGGCTCCATGTAGAAGCTGATTGTATGCCCATCTTTGAATGCATCCTCACCCCACAAGATTTATAGCCGTTGCCTATATATGTTCAAATAGTAAGAGATTTAAATCTATTAGTCAGCAGAGGAATCTTTTGCCCTTTTGTTCCAAGGCCTCGCCTAGCAATTGGTAGGCGCACAATCTTCTTCTTTAAAGGTTCAGGTGTAATGTCTACTTGAGCACGCAATGGAACAACATCTGGTGGGATAACAGGGGGTGGGGGTGGCAATGCATGCTCTGCCCTGTTTTCTCCATTTGCGTCGTTTTCTACATTTACGCCATTCTCTCCATTTGATCCATTTGTTCCATTTCCATTGGGCTCAAATGAATCCATAGCCTAAAAATGCACCAAAAGATATTAAAAGGTAAACATTAGTAGAAGGTAATTTCATTAGGAAAAAAAAAGAGCATGAATCATTAAAATTTCATTTATAGTACAAAGGATAATTTGGAAAACAAACTGAACTCCCCAACAAAGTTGTCACGCCCCTGATTTTTAACACAATTAAAAATCGATATATAACCCCATAATTATATATGCGTGAACGTTCAGTCATCAATACAAATACATGGAAACCTTTTTCCTTTTTAAACCAAGTACATACTGATGCCCTGAACCCTCAAAGTTAATATACACTCACTCCACAGAGTTATATATTACACAAGCTTACGAATTAAATTGTCAACAACAAAATAAAACGTAAATGCTCCTCAGAGCTCACTACAAGCGGAAGTCTTTATAACGGTAAAGTCACAAAATTGGCTTCCTACCGTTAAGCTGCAAGCACGCCACCTCAGCTTCAGCCACGATTACCTTGACCTGCAGGATTAACCCCTACACCGTTTGAATAGTGCACCGGGTTGTCACACAACAAACCCGGTAAGCTTTTGCAAGCCCGTATGAGTAACTCAAAACAACTCACACCAAATCACGGGATAAAAGCCCGCACAACTCACGCCAAACACGAGGAAAACCTTTCGACTCGAGAATAAGGAAAACATACCATGCTTCCCAAAACAATACTCTTTTCCAAAAAAGAAAACAACGAAAGTCACACCGTGACAAAATCATATAGATCGTTAACCTAACAATTCAATATGATAAATCGATCCAACCAGGATAAAACATCCATTCAGTCCAACCTGGACAAAACAACAAATCGGTCCAACCTGGACAAAACACAAACACACATCAAATCGGTCCAACCTGGACAACAACATCAAATCAGTCCAACCTGGACAAAACAACATCAACACACATCAATCATACCTATCGTTAACCTAACAAATAGAATATGATTCATTGGTCCAACCTGGACAAAATACGTACCCAGAAGTCATAAGTAACCTACTCAGATCCATGAGGTACCATGGCAGACAGACTAGAGCTCTAACTGAATATATCGTAACCTGTCACCTCGGCCAAGGTTCAACCTTACTGTCACGCCCCGAATTTTGAATAGTAAATTCAAATCCGAAACATGAATAATTACAATTACAAAATCCAAATCTCGAAACTTCGAGTTCATTATTACAATTCACTCTCACAAGCAATATTGTAAAGCTCAAATGAGCATAACACACCTCACAACTTACAATTGCTGTAAAACTCTAACAATTGCTCTAACCGCACGATCACCGTCCTGGTTCTCCTGTCCTGTAGGATTACCCGCTACACAATTTGAATAGTGTACCGGGAGTTGCAACAACACAAAACCCGGTAAGCTTTTGACAGCTAGTATGAGTAAACAAGAAAGAACTGTTGATTTATTAAATTACAAGACCACCACAAACCCACGTTACTTTCTCACTCTCATATATATATATAGACACTTATGAGTTACTCTCAATTTAGCTCATAAGATCACTCACTCTCATATATATATATAGACACTTATGAGTTACTCTCAATTTAGCTCATAAGATCACTCACTCTCATATATATATATATATATAGACACTTATGAGTTACTCTCAAATTCGCTCATAAGATTTCCCAACATTTGGCAGACAGACTCATATATATATATAGACCCTTATGAGTTACTCTCAATTTCCCTCATAAGGTTACCATATATATATTGACACTTATGAGTTACTCTCAAATTCACTCATAAGGTCACTCCACATTTGGCAGACAGACTAGAGCTCTAACTGAACGTAACCACTCGTCCGGCCACAGACGTGATTACGATTTAATACTATTAATAACCACCAGCCCGGTACGAGAGCGTGATTCACTAATAGATGCCATGGTCACCTCGTGACCTAGTGATCTCCACAGATCACAACAATTTATTGTTCCTCAACAATAAAACTCAACACCTCTCACAATATATTGTTTCTCAACAATAAACTCAATACCTCTCACAATATATTGTTTCTCAACAATAAACTCAACACAACTCCAACAATACATATTATTTCACGTAATAATATATATACAGACATTCACACAGGAATGTCTAGTAATACCAACAATAGTTCGTATGATTGCAACAAAATAAGCAATTAATTGTATTGGGTTCGTAATATGAACCACGTGAGGTTTACTCACCTCTAATCCAGCTGCGTCTTCTTAACAGCTCCATTAACAATCTCACGAATCGTCCGCCAAATAAATCGATCGATCACCTAATCCAATAATGATCTTAACTTAGCCAACAACTCAAAAGCACACATATACGATGATCCAACGGTCGGATCGAAATTATACGATGATCCAACGGTCGGATCCTCACGGATCGCCCTTAGGATCATCCTCCAAAATTATCATAAAGACTCAGATCTTCTTGAATCACTCTAACAAACATCTCCATAAAATTATATGAAAATCCGACGGTCGGATTCTCACGAATCGCCTTCCGAATCACTATTTCTCAATTATACGAAGATCCAACGGTCGGATCTTCGCCCGTGACCTCAAAAAGTCACCGGGACAGTCATACGATCAACATATCCAAAATTGAAGCAAAACCGATGGTCAGATCTTCACAGATCGTAAACCGAAGATAAACGTAAAAACGTTAAATAGTAACGTCAAAACGTAAATCCACTATTTAACAACTTTTTCTAACATGACCATGTTATATATCAAAACGCTCGTATGGATGCATAGATCATCGCCTAGATAATGAAAACTCAAAATATGGTCTGATGCGCCGCCACAAGCGGTGGTCAGTGGGCGGTCAACGCGGCGGTCAACGCCAGTCAACCACCTCCGATGGCAAAGTGACCAACTACAAACTGGTTCAAAATGAAAGGGTGATCGACTTCCATACCTGGAGCTAAGCCTGGTTCGGCCTAGATTGTCCTAGATCAAGCGTTGAAGTTGGATTAATCCGGAGCGTCTGATCTGATTCCAGATTGAATCAGAGCCGTCAAAAAAGTCAAACCTTGATCAAGCACTCTACACCCAAAATCGTCATCCAAGGCCTATATGGGGATGATCAGGGGGAGGAGGAGATCACGAAAATGGGAACGATCGGCCCATGCAACGCCGGAAAAATGGAATTCCGGTCGGGTCGGATTCCTCTTGGCTGGCTTCTTCGATCCGGGTCTGGGAGCAGCGACGGGGCGAGGCGACACCGGAGGGAGGCTCGTCGTGGGCCGGCGATCCCAGGGAGGCCCGGGTCCGGGGACGGAGGAGGCTGGAGGGTGGTGAAAAAGCCGGGTCGGGTCGACTAAGACCCGTCGGGTCTGAGGGTCGAAGGAAGAGAGAGAACGGAGAGAGCTGGGGGACTGTTCAGCAAAAATGAAAGTGTTTCGTCCTTAAATGAAATTTCTGATTTTTTTTTTCGATATTTATAGAAAATTCCCAAATTTCAAAAATTCATAACTTATTCATACGAACTCCGAATATTGCGTTCCACATGTCCACGAACTGGTATCGACGAGCTCTACAACTTTCATGAAGGAAGTTTTCCCAAATTTTGAACGTATAAGAAGTCACTTTTCAAGACCCCCTAAATAACGTTCGTTTTCGAAATAAAATCGTTCGAACTAATTCCACAACTCCTTCAAGCTTCGTATTTGTGCCCACGCCTACGAAATCATTTCCAAAATGTCATCGGACATTAATTTGAATTTTTCGGGTATTACACTTACGATATACATTGCCTGAGGATGCAACCTGCAACCCCGGATCCTTAGGCCAACCTGACCCTCAGATCAAAACATTAAACGAGTCGCACCGGACCCCAAATGTCAAAACAAATCAAACGGAGAAATCACAACCTGTGACTCTCACATCCTCAGACCACAGATCGTCAAATCAAAACATTAAACCAAATCAAAAGGAGAAATCACAACCTGTGACTCTCACATCCTCAGACCACCGGTCGTCGGATCAAAACATTAAATCAACCCAAAAGGAGAAATCACAACCTGTGACTCTCAATTCCTCAAACAATTTTCAAAACAATAGAAATACCATTTCCCACCATTTGTTTTCTGAAAAGCCACAACCCAAAACAATAAAACGCATCAATTCATGCACATTGTTTTCATCAATCCACAACCCACCAAAACATATATATATCACGTAAATATATATATACGTAGTCATTCACTCAGGAATACCACTAATACATGAATACATATGTGTGTGTGTGTGTGTGTATATATATATATATATATATATATATATCCCATAATATATATATGTACACACATAGTCATCCACTCAGAAATGCCACTAATACCATCTATAGTTCATTTTGAAAGCTAATCAAAATCAACCAATTTAAATCCGTTCATAATTGAACCTTGTGAGATTACTCACCTCGAAACTCCCGCTGCGTCTTCAATACAGAACAAAGCAGCCAAACCACAAAACAACCGTCCAAGAATACTTCCCAAGTACCTAATCACATACAGTTTCAACTTAGTAACGATTCACAAACGATTTAAGTTCGAAACCCCTGTTTTGAACTAAAATCCCCAAAGTGGCGCCAATCGAGGCGAAACCACATCCGAGACCTCCCAAAGTCTCCGGAATACATCCACGATCGATACGTCCCAACCACAAGTCGATCGGACACTCGGATCCTCACGGATCGAATAAATCAACCGGTATGAAACCGTAAAAATCATAACAATTCCATACGAACTCCAAAATTTGCATATTATATATCGAAACGCTCGTATCAACGAGTAGAACATATATAATACCAAAAACAGTCCCTTACATGGCCGGAACGCCGCCACAGGCAGTGGCGTACCGTCGCCGACCAAAAACTCATTATTTCACAAAACTCCCAACATCAAAAAGCTTCATCTAAGCATGCTTGTGAATTCTCATAACTAACTCGAAGTCAGAAAACAAGCATAAGAGATCGAAAACTACCTCACAAGGTTTGGATTCTTGCTCAATCTGAGTTGAACTGGTTTTCACATGTATCGATCCAAACAACCACCAAGGATCGATCAAGGAGACTGCTCTGAGCTCCCCAAGCTTAGCCAGAAGCCTCGCTGACGTCGGAATAAGGATTTCCGACCGGGTCCGAAATCCTCAACTGCACCGCCTTGCTGCACTTCCTCCACCGAGAATCGCCGCAAGAGGACACCACAGGGACGACAAACGGAGGAGACGAACCAGCTGACCAAATTTCACGGCCAGAGATCGCCGGAGCTCGCCGGAAAAGCCGGGTCGGATCACCGGGTTCAGGTCGGGTCAGTCGCAAATCTCAGATAGTGAAGGCGTCGACCGAGAGAGAAAAGAGAGAGAATGAGAGTTTCCGGAAATGGAAACCAAATGAAAATAGTAAATTTCCCATTCGGGAAACTTCTATTTATACCAAAATGGAAATTCCTTCCAATGGCCATAACTTTCTCATACGAACTCTGATTCTCGCGTTCCACATGTCCACGAACTCGTATCGACGCGCTCTACAACTTTCGTGAAGGAAGTTTTCAGAGAATCCCAACGAATAAAAAGTCAAACTTCACACGACCCCCTAAAGTCATACTTTCCGAATAAAAATTCATCCGAAACACTTCCGCTCCATCCACGAGCCACGAAACCGTCCAATAACCACAAATTAGATTCCGGAAAATCCTCGGAAAATAAATACAAATTTCCGGGGCATCACAAAAGTATACAGTGGCTACACCAGTACTAAATATGAACATTTCTACAACAAAGTATACTTACAGAATTTGCGAAGAGGAGAGACGCATAAGGAAAATGTCACCATGCTTCCAAGTGAGAGGTCTACAAACACGACCAAACCGTTTGCTTTTAATCCCACAACACGGCAGCACGCATAAGTATGTATACAGCCAAGCTCGTATGCTGCTTGTTATGCCCGGTAAGAAGCATAGACGGTCGTGCTATAAGCCCTGCTAACAAAGCCCTCCACTTACTTGTCCTGAACTAGAGTAACACCGAAACATAATTGATAGGAGGATAATTATGCGATAATAATGTTGTTAATTCCCATATTTACTTTGTTAGTTTATCTTATTTTCTGGTTAATTTAGTTGTTTTTATGTTTATTAGGTTTTCCGAAGTAAGGAAAGAAATAAGAGCAAAAGGAAGGAGATATGTGCAATTGATGGAGAATTGTGGACTCTTGATGAATCAAGGAAGCTTAAGGCAATATGAAGGAAAATATATTCAGCAATTAATTCTCTTGGCTGCTCCTATTGGATAGAAGGATGTCAATGAATCCTAAATCAATCAGAACATTAATCAAGGAGTTAGAGTCCAAAAGAAAAGAAGGAAAGAGTTACAAACTGAATAAAATCTCTCCTTGGATGTTCAAGAAAAGGGGATCTCACATACAAAAAAGCATAGACGCACAAGAGCTTGAGAAGAAGAAGAACTACAACCTTGCTAGAAACTATCGATCGCTGCACGCCAGAGATCGATCGTTGATCTGTATTTTCCAATTTTCTGATTTTTGTTGTCTTCTTCCTCCATGAACTCCTTTGTGTTTTTGATTTCCATTATGTGTAACTAAATTTCCAGAAGTTAGGGGGCAGTTGAAGTGCCTAGACATGATCCATAACATGCTTTGACATTCAATTTGTTTTCCAATTAATAAAGTTGAGGTTTTGTTTACCGATTTCTCATTGATGCTATGTTTGTGTGCTTTGGAGGCCTACTTAGTATGCATGCTAGGGTTCTAATACTTTGATTTTTTGATGCCTGGATCAATAGTTGGATTCCTCAAATTATCTAGAGAAGTAATTGGTAGTTTTCACTAGCAAGTAAACAAAACCCTAGGTTTAGCAAGGCCCTAAGTTATTTGCAATGCCTAGTGATTGCTCAAACTCTTTTCAAACTTAATGATCTCTGCATGTTTAATCTAATAAACGTACCTTTAGGTTGCATTGCTTGGGAATAGTCTAGGTGTAGAGCACTTCCTGCCTAGCGTACAAAGTAAGAAAGGGTAATAGGTTGTGTTCAAGCGTACCGAGCCAATCTGAGCGTCTTCAACTAAGTTAATTGGTAGCAAATTGGACAAAGTCTGTTGTGTGTGATTGTTGGGGGTGGATACTTCCTTCCTAGCTAGTTTCATTATCTTGATATCAACCAACTTCAAATCTGCTTCAATTTTGTTTTTCTTTCTGTTCTCTGTTTTTCTGTATTTTATTTCCATAGCAAATCAACTCCGAAATTCACCAAATTTTTTGTGCTGGACGCCTTTTGTGCTAGTACGTCTCTGTAAATTTTCATATTTTTTTGGGTTGTTTTGGTTAGATTCGTAGTTTTTCTTTTGACTGCTGTTCAGTAGGAACTGCAGTCACGTTTTTGTGACTTTTGTTGAAGCACTTAGTTTAACTTAATCCTCTGCGGGAGACCCTTATTTCTCTATACTACGATTGACATATTTGCAGGAGAATAAGGAAAATCAATAGCTTTAAATTTAGCTATCAATAATCAATTAAACCAGAGCAAACAGCTATCTCAAATCTCAATCAAACAGACCATGCGAAGCTGAATATAAAAGAACAAGGAACATGCCTACGGTGGCCTCCCAAAGAAGCAATAATCTCATCCACTGAAACAAATGTGCCTGCAAAAGTCCCAAGAAACAAACCATATCTCAAGGTCTCCTTCAAAGCAGTAACAATTGCTTCATTATTCGTAATCGCACCCTCAGTCCTGAACAGATACACATCAAACACTTAAAATTATAACCAATAAACACATTAACAAGTTTGAATTGTTCAAATATTCGATATAATTAGCACATTAATCACTTCAATTATGACATAATTAGGTTTGAATTACTGAAATATTAACTTTTTACCTGAGAGAGGCTAAGAGCTTTCTCTTTCTGAGTCTAGCTAGGATGGAGAAGACGGCGAGGCCGCCTTTGAGGACGACGCTGATGGTGAAACCCTTAATCGAAGCAGTCACAACCCGCCATAGCTTCTCGGAATCGCTCAACGGCACAAGAATGTATTCGAGCGAAGAGGAATAGCAAAACGACGACGGAGAGGGATCGGATTTCCTGCAATGCGCGCACACCAGATCTTCGGCGTGATCACCGTTGGAGCCGCCATTCTCGCCGGCGCCGTCCGGCGACATGAGAGGGCGAGTGGATTAACTTTTTGGGGAATGGGGTGGCGCGTGGAGACGAAAGAGGGATTCAAAGGAGATTGAGAGGTACGGCGTTGGGAGTCGAGAGGGAAAGGTACGTGGGAGTGGAGCTATGCGAATAGCCCACAAATCCCCAAATTGACGTTGTAAACCTAGAGATCGAAGAACACTAATCTTCAGCGGATTGAAGAACCTCCTCCTTCTTTCCAGTTCCTAATACGCAGAACCCTATTTCTTCACAAATGGAATTGAGTGATGGCTGAGTCGAGATAATAGAACCCTAATCTCGGCGGTGATGTGTGTAGGCGAAGATCATGATGTAGATGGAGGAAGGGATTGCGGAGACAATAGGGAGAGGAGTGATCTAGGAAAAGAGACAGTAAAATGCGAGATGAGATGATGTTTTGAGGAGAGATTCTCGAAGAAAAGGTCATTTGTTATTTTGTTGAAGTGTTATTTTGTGCAAGTGGGAGATAATAGCTATCAAGGCGCGGGGGTTTGTTTTTTTTTTTTTTTTTTTTTTTTGTATTCATGAATCAGACAACACATATATGAAGTTATGTTGTCTAATTATACATAGTTTAAATTTGAGCTAAGGGAGCAAGGAGGGATAGTTCCCGCCTATGTGCAATCATAGTACCAGTTTTGGTGTTAGGGATAGGTATCTCTCATTTAGACAACACAAATAAGAAATTACATTGTAGGAGTACATATATGTAACCTACATTTTGATCAAAGTTTGTTCATTTTGGGGGAATGAATGACATTTTGGATGCATTGAAATATTGCCAGTATATATCTTCATTACTTGGACAACACAAAGTAAAAAACTGTTGTATGATATTTTGCAAGCTACACTCATACAACAAATATAACTATTCTGTTGTCCTTTGGAGCACCAATTTAGAGCCAAATTTGAGTTAGGCTAAGAGGGAAATCTGTCGCTATTTTTTTCTTCATTCACACAACGAACTATTCTTATAACTGTTGTGCAATGATCTACTAGCTAAAAAGTTCAGAATTTTAATCACCTTATACAACGCAAGTTTTGTAAACGTGTTGTGTGATTCACTTTTCTTCATCACACAACACATTTTTTTTTTCGTTGTGCAAAAAGTGTTGTGTGTTTAAGTTATTGGTGTAGTGCCATACCATCAATTTCTCTCTCCCCTCTCTCTATCCCTCTGTGATCTGCACTCTCTGTCTCCCCCCTCTCTCTCTCTTCCCTCTCTGATATGCACTCTCTCTCTCTTCCCTCTCTGATATGCACTCTCTCTCTCTCTCTCTCTCTCTCTCTCTCTCTCTCACTATCGCCGTCAGATTTTTATATTATGTCGCCGGTCTCACCAAGCTCACCACATCGCCGGAATGGTTTGGGTCGTCATGCAGCTAGAAGACGCAGAAACTGCGGAGGTCAGGAGATTTCGTCAGAGCCGGTTTTGGACATCTTCTCCGAGCGCCGGTTATGGACATCATCTCAGAGCGCCTCCGCCGCTGCTTCACCACCTGCGACACTGTCAATTGCACCTGATCCTGCTCCGACAATCTCGATGCCGGCCACGGAGCCGAGGACCGCAAGAAGGACCACCATTGCAAAATCATCACCAACGACTCTTACGCTAGAGACGACGGTACCGACCTGACCTGATCAGGGCTTCGCCTTGTTGGAATTCAGATCTCCATGGTTGGTTCCTATATTCAAGTCCAGTTTGGCAGGGTGGCAGCTTTGGCACAGTTTCGAGTCCAGGTTCAAACTTCAAAGCGTTTAAGGGATATCTTGCCAAGAAAAAAAAAATCGTTTAAGGGATATATGGGTATCAAAACTAAAATAATCAAACCTGCAATTTTGATTTGATTATTATTAGTCTTACATGCAAACAAAGATGAAAAGCAAGCCTCAGCTTTTGGTTTTTTTTTTTTTCAATGACAAATATTCCCTTTTGGTCGAATACTTTGGTTGAATATTGTTTTGGACGTTTTGGAGTATAGAGAGTGAGAAAATGGGGGCAGAAGGCCCAGAGAGAAAGAAAGAAAAAAAAAGGTTCTATTGGGGGGAAATAGACGTCTATTGGGGGGCAACAGATGTTTTGAATTGATGTAATATCCTCATTTTTTTCCTTAATCAAAGTTTTATTTGTTTAATTTTACGGAGATTAGTTCTCATTCTGGTGACCAAAAGTTCTATTGGGGGGCAATAGACGTCTATTAGGGGGCAATACAGGTTTATTCAGGGGGCAATAAACCTCTCCGGCCCCATATGAGATCTACAACAACCTCTTTGGAGACTTCCGGTGAGGTTTCATAAATCTCTATAGCCCCCCAATAGTTGTCTATTGGGGGGTAATAGAGGTTTATGCCCCCCAATACCTATGAGATCTCCGACGACCTCTTTGGGGACCTCGGGCGAGGTTTTCAGAGAAGTCCGGTGGGCAGCAGCCGGTGACCGGATTCAGGCGAAAGTTGGTCGGAATCCGGCGACCGGTGATCGGAATCATGCCAAAGTTGGCCGGAATCTGGAAACCGGTGACCGGAATCCAGCGACTGATGACGAGGCTCCAGCGAAGTCTCCTATGGTTTCTCTCTTTTCCATTTTCTCTCTCTCTAAAAGTAACAAAGGGGTGAGGGTAAAATAGTGTCAAAAACAAAAACAAAAAATTTAATGGGGTATTAAGGAAGACTTCCTTAGAGTGTTTTGGGTAAGGGAGAATTAAAAGAACTTAATGGGGAAGTGGGAAAAAAATCCCTAGAAATAGGATAAATGGACAAAATCCCAAAAATCATCATTCTTCATAATAGGGATCATCATTTGGCCCTTCGGCCCTAAGCCCACCCCAAGCTTGCTCGGCTCGTAGAGCCGAAGCCGATCCGGTCATTGCATTAGGGCGAGACAGCCCGACCCTTTCTCAAATAGGGCAGGGTATGGTCCTTGCAAATGAAGCCCGGCCCTTTAAGCCCGCCCAATTAAGCCCTGATAATTTCCTATTTTTTCTATTTTTTGTAGATGTTTCTATTTTTTCTATAACATACAACTTATCTCTTTCTTTGTAATTGATTTCGTAAGCTTTATTTTATTTAATTTTGTTTCCTTTCATAAACAACAATTAATTTTGGGAGATTTAGAGAGATAATTAATTGAATATAACCGCCTTAACTAATATTTATAAATATTATAAGTTAATTTCAATATATATATATATATACAGTATTTCTATGTTAAGGACCTCCTTAGATTTTAAAATCTAAAATCTAAGGATTTCCTTGAATAGACTCACTTTTCGATCGCATGTCCACATCTCAACCATTTAGTTTTTAGGTCCTAATGTATAGATCACCTCTGCAAATTTTAAGCCAAATTGACGATCGTTAAGGTATCGAATTATATTAAATCAACGAACGAACCGAATCTATCCAACATGAACCGTTCGTGTTTATAATTGTAAATCGCAGTTTTGATTTACAGAAACATCAAAAGCTTCAACACATGCTCCAACCTGATAAATTTTCATAAGTCGGAAAGTAATTTATAGTCCACAGTACACATGCTCGATCGTAAAGTAAAATTTTGATTTGCAGAAACATCAAAAGCTTCAACACCAACCTCCCATAATTCTTTCAACTCATCTATCAATAAACGAAAATACATCATTAAACGAACTTGCTGTCTTTTCCAGGTGCTCGCGGACCTGGAATAAGCAATGACATCATAGAAAACATCCCTTTCATACATTTCCATGGTGACAGATTGTATGGCACTAGCATAACTAGCTATATATTTCCAAATGGATTTAAACCATCTGTAGCAAGCCCCAACCTAATATTTCTACAGTCTTCAGCAAAATCAGGATACTCCTCATCGAACTTCTTCCACTCTTCAGAATCAGCCGGATGCCTAAGAAAACCCTCTTCATTCTTACGTTTTATTTTATGCCATTTCATATCGGTCATTGTATGTCTAGACAAAAATGACCTTTTCAGCTTAGGTTCAATGGAAAATAACGCAACACTTATTGTAGAATCTTATTACGTTTTCCTTCTTTAGACATGTACCTGGACTACCCACACTCGGGACAATTATCAAGTTTCTCGTTCTCTTTCCAAAATAATGCACAATCATTCTTACATGCATGTATAGATTCATACCCCAAACCCAATTCTCGCAACATTTTTTTGGCTTCATAATGCGATGATGGGATAGCTACTCCATTTGGGTGAGAATCTTTAAGCGTTTTCAACAAAACGTTGAGACTTTTATTGCTCCAACTACCAAGTACATTCGTATGCATTAGCTTTACAATAAAACTTAGTGATGAGAACTTTGTACAATCGGGGTACAGTTCTCTTTGGGCTTCCCCAAACAAATAATCATATTTGTTAGCATGTGTATTGTCACCACGATTACTTGTCTCATCATCATCTATCTCCATATGTAAAGGCCCTTGAACATCATTTAACATGTCCATCATTGAAGCATTGTCATCATCCTCACCGTCAAAGACAAATTCATCATCCATTTGGTTATTTGCTACATCATTCCCCATGCTCAGTCCATACAGAATAATGCAATTGAAACCCCTTCGAGAATTTATGTCTACGTATCTCTTTTAATGTAAAAAGTTCTTCATTTTTACAATCACAACAAGGGCAACGTGTCTTATTCTCTGTTTAGATGTTCTTTTGCAGCATCCATAAATAATTTGAGACTATTGGTAAATTCTGGTTGAAATCTATGTTTCAAGTACATCCAACTTCGGTCCATCATAAAAAAAAAACTTATACAACGTTAAATATTTTTTAATAATTATAATCACAATATCTTTTATTTTCCTTCCATTTTATGTACTAGTAAACCTACTCAAGAAAGCGATGAACGTGTATATATAATTCCACACAAGCATGAATAACAAGTCATGAAAGCAAAAGAAACATCACTCAATCATCAAAAACAAAAGTCAAAACACTCAGAATTCTCATGATCAAGCAATCAAAATTAAATTTCATCCGGTTACCATCTACGCTAACCTACATACACGCCGGGAATGAATCTAGGGTTTTTGTGCATAATCAAACTCGTATATATTATCAACACACATACAAATTAGCATAGAGTATATATTATACATATAAAAAATAAGAGAATATAACTCACCTGGTGATGACACTGACTAATTTGGGGGCTCTGTTGTAATACCCCGAAAAATCCAAATTAATTTCCGTGGATTTTTAGAAATGATTTCACAATAGTGGGAGCGAGTACGAGGCTCTGAGAAGTTGTGGAATTAGTTCGAACGATTAATTTTCGAAAACGTACGTTATTTAGGGGCACGCGAAAATCGACTTTTTATACGTATGGAATTTGGGAAAACTTCCTTCATGAAAGTTGTAGAGCTCGTCGACACGATCGCGTGCATATATGGAACGCAAAAATCGGAGTTCGTATGAATTAGTTATGATTTTTTTGAAAAAGTTTCCAATTTAGTATAAAGCTTCCATTTTGGAAATTTCCAAAAATAAAAACAGATTTTTCCAAAATTGGAAAATCGGCTGCGATTTTAGTTCCCCGCCGGAAATCGCCTCCAAAACTTCGATCGACGATTTCTTCCTCCTCCGGCCACCGATCCTCACCAAACTTCTTCCATTGGCTTCGTATGGTCCTTGCGCACCTGTCTGTGGCAGCCTTTCACGGCGGCGCGGCCTGTAGCGGCGGCGGCAAGCCCGGTCCGATTTAAGCTCGATTTTGGTCAACGCCGGTTTTCTCCTAGCTCCGGCCACCAAAACTTCCGATCCTTGGCTCCATGAACTCCCCTCAACCTGCTGATCATCATACTAGGAGGATTGCACCTAGAGTGACCGGTTTCACGTTCGTCGGAGCTCGGTAAGTTTTCAATCCGAAACGAAAATCTTTCGATCGGTATATCTCGAGCTGTAGTGCATCGTTTTGATTGATTCTTTTTCCAGTGGGTTCCCCTTGATGTTATTAACAACTCTCTAGAAGGCATCGAGGCCTGAAATTGAAGCTTTGACGTCGAAATCGAGCTTTGCCGGATTCTGCAAAATTTTGGAATTTTTCCGACCACAGAAGCTTTCGATCGGTATATCTCGAGCTACAGACCATATTTTTCTGTGATTCTTGAACCAGTGAGTTCTTCTTGAGTTTCTTAACAACTCTTCAGAAGGAATCGAAGCCTTAAATTGACGTTTTTACGTCGAATTGGAGCTCGCCGTTTTCTGCAGTTTCTCGCCGGTTTCTGGAAAATTCCGGCCACCTTCATACTGTTCAAGGTAATTTTCGACCCCTTCCGGTCATTTTCAGACTTCGTGCTAGTTATGAAAGTTGTTAAGCATGATGAGAGGAAGAAGAGCAGCCCGGCCCCGACACCATTGGTGGTGGTTGGCGGCGGCTCTGCCACTAACTCCGGCGGCCCTTTCCGGCCACCTCCGGGGATCAAAAATATGGTTTCTGTACATTTTCAGATTCTATATTTCAATACGATCATTTCGATATATTATACGCAATTTTTGGATATAGTATGATTAAGTTATGAATTTTACGATTTCGATCGATTTCGATCGTACGATTTGTGATCTGTGAAGATCGGACCGTCCGATGGACTTGTAGTTTTGTTATGTTGATCTTATGACTGTCCCAGTGGCTTTGTGTGGTCATGGGCGAAGATCCGACCGTTGGATCTTCGTATAATTGTGAAATAGTGATTCGGAAGGCGATTCGTGAGAATCTAACCGTCGGATTTTCGTATAATTTTGAGGAGATGTTTGTTAGAGTGATTCAAGAAGATCTGACCGTTGGATCTTCGTGATAATTTTGGAGGATGATCCTAAGGGCGATCCGTGAGGATCCGACCGTTGGATCATCATATAAATTCGATCTGGCCGTTGGATCATCATTAAATTAGAATCCGACCGTTGGATTTCCGTATATGTGTGGTTTATGAATGATTGCTAAGTTAAGATCGTATCTGACTAGGTGATTGACGGTTTGAGTTAGCGGACTGTCACGCCCCGGATTTTGAATGATAAATTCAAATCCGAAACCTGAATAATTACAATTACAAAAAAACCAAATCTCGAAACTTCGAGTTCATTATTACAATTCACTCTCACAATATATTATAAAGCTCAAATGAGCATAACACACCTCACAACTTACAATTGTTGTAAAACTCTAACAATTGCTCTAACCGCACGATCACCGTCCTGGTTCTCCTGTCCTGTAGGATTACCCGCTACACAATTTGAATAGTGTACCGGGAGTTGCAACAACACAAAACCCGGTAAGCTTTTTACAGCCAGTATGAGTAAACAAGAAAGAACTGTTGATTTATTAGATTTCAAGACTACCACAAACCCACGTTACTTTCTCACTCTCATATATATATATAGACACTTATGAGTTACTCTCAATTTAGCTCATAAGATCACTCACTCTCATATATATATGTAGACACTTATGAGTTACTCTCAATTTAGCTCATAAGATCCCTCACTCTCATATATATATATAGACACTTATGAGTTACTCTCAATTTAGCTCATAAGATCCCTCACTCTCATATATATATATAGACACTTATGAGTTACTCTCAAATTCGCTCATAAGATTTCCCAACATTTGGTAGACAGACTCATATATATATATAGACCCTTATGAGTTACTCTCAATTTCCCTCATAAGGTTACCAGATATATATTGACACTTATGAGTTACTCTCAATTTCACTCATAAGGTCACTCCACATTTGGCAGACAGACTCATATATATATATAGACCCTTATGAGTTACTCTCAATTTCCCTCATAAGGTTACCATATATATATTGACACTTATGAGTTACTCTCAATTTCACTCATAAGGTCACTCCACATTTGGCAGACAGACTAGAGCTCTAACTGAACGTAACCACTCGTCCGGCCACAGACGTGATTACGATTTAATACTATTAATAACCACCAGCCCGGTACGAGAGCGTGATTCACTAATAGATGCCATGGTCACCTCGTGACCTAGTGATCTCCACAGATCACAACAATTTATTGTTCCTCAACAATAAAACTCAACACCTCTCACAATATATTGTTTCTCAACAATAAACTCAATACCTCTCACAATATATTGTTTCTCAACAATAAACTCAACACAACTCCAACAATACATATTATTTCATGTAATAATATATATACAGACATTCACACAGGAATGTCTAATACACCAACAATAGTTCATATGATTGCAAAATAAAGCAATTAAATATATTGGGTTCGTAATATGAACCACGTGAGGTTTACTCACCTCGATAATCCCGCTGCGTCTTCTAAACAGCTCAACAACGATTTTACGAATCGTCCGCCAAATCAATCCGCCAATCACCTAATCAAATGTGACTTGAATTTAGCTAACAATTCCAAAACATACTTAAACGACAATCCAACGGTCGGATTCTAACTTATATAAAAATCCGACGGACGGATTCTCACGAATCGCCTCCCGAATCACTGTTTTGCAATTATACGAAGATCCAACGGTCGGATCTTCGCCCATGACCACACAAGGTCATTGGGACAGTCATACGATCAACATATCAAAACTACAAGTCCATCAGACGGTCCGATCTTCACAGATCATTAATCGAACAATCGAAATCGTTCGAAATCGTAAAATTCATAACTAAATCATACGATATCCGAAAATTGCGTATAATATATCGAAATGATCGTATTGAAATATAGAATCTAAAAATGCACAGAAACTATGTTTTTGACCCCCGGAGTTGGCCGGAAAGGGCCGCCGGAGTTAGTGGCAGAGCCGCCGCCGACCACCGCCAATGGTGTCGGGGCCGGGCTGCTCCTCTTCATCTCATCAAGCCCAACCACTTTCCTAACTAGCATGAAGTCTAAAAATGACCGGAAGTGGTCGAAAATTACCTCAAGAAGAAAGAGGCCGAAATCGCCCAAAATCGCTCAAATCTGAAATTCGTCTTCCTCGGGTTGAATCGAGATGTGAAACTTGGTGAGTTTATAGAGCATGGCAAGGCGAACAAAGCCCAGTTGGTCTCCCCTCCTACCTTTGCCGGAGTTGGCTGGAATTTGAAGAAATGCATGAAAAATGGTCTGACCTTCTTTGCTTCGATTCGTTGTCTATGGTGAATGATAGGATGCAAGACATATATGAATGGAAAGCTGGTTTCAAGGCGAAGAGATTGATATCAATTTCATGGCCATAGGTGGCCGGATGAAGTCGTGGCGACGCCGTGAAGCCAAGGCAGCGAGGAGGAGAAAAATCTGGAAATTTTCGGGTTTCCTTATTGAGAAATCTGATTTTTTGTATTTATAGAAAATTCTCAATTTTAAAATATTCATAACTTATTCATACGAACTCCAAATAATGCGTTCCACATGTCCACGAACTCGTATCGACGAGCTCTACAACTTTCATGAAGGAAGTTTTCCCAAATTTTGAACGTATAAAAAGTCAACTTTGTTGACCCCCTAAAAACGTTCGTTTTCGAAAATAAAATCGTTCGAACTAATTCCACAACTTTTCCAAGCTTCGTACTCGCTCCTACTATCGTGAAATCATTTCTAAAAAACCATGGAATTTAATTTGGATTTTTCGGGGTATTACAATCTACCCTCCTTAAAGAAATTTCGTCCCGAAATTTGAGCGTAAGTCAATTCCTCTCGATTAAGGTTGACCTAATCATAGAATCTCCATCTTTTCCAAATCTGTAGTAATCTACAAAGCCACAATCCTTTGTATAAAAATACATTCCTAGGGCCACTAAATCCTTTCATCACAATGTAAATTCACAAAACAACTGCTCAACATCACTCCACATCAATTACACAAAATCATCACGTGGATCATCTCATAGATCCTTACATAGATCTTCACATAGATCATCACATAGATCTTCACATAGATCATCACTCTGTACTGGCATACAAGCACAGTAAACACTCTCACAAAGTGTTTCGCTACTCAATTAGCATCACGGTAAATCTCCATAGTAAAACTTAAGATGCATCACTCAAAACAAATCATCCCCAAAAGCACGCCAATAAATTATGTCATCCAATGATGATGACTTGGGCTTGCTCAATCCTTGGGTTAAGCACTAGGGCTGGCCAATTGGGCCTGAAGAAATCGGACCATCCACATTTCGAACCGGCCCAAACCACTTTGGGTTTAACATTTGGGCCTACTATTCGGGCTTACTATTTGGGCTTACTATTTGGGCCTACCATTCGGGCTTACTATTTGGGCTTACTATTTGGGCTTACTATTTGGGCCTACCAATCGGCCCACCAACTTCCAGCTCGGCTACGGTATGAAATTGTACATACCGTATATACGTATGCATACCGTACAGATCGTATATACGTATGCATACCGTACAACTGTATATTCGTATGCATACCGTACAGACCGTATATACGTATGCATACCGTACAACTGTATATTCGTATGCATACCGTACAGACCGTATATACGTATGTATACCGTACATACCGTATATACGTCGTATATCAAGCATATACGAGATCCAAAAATATTTGTAAGAGGTAAGGTTCGAACTCCCGACCTCAAACACGAAGGTTTTGCTCCCAACCACTGAAGCAAGAGCTGCCTTCATTAATATATGCTCACGTGTTATATTTATTATGTCATAAGCGACATAAATAAAATAACGGGGGAGGCAAGGTTCGAAACCTTAACCTGCTGCACAAGGGCTTTGCCCACCAACCACTGGAGCACAAGCTGTGCTTAATATAATGTGTACAAATGTTTTACTTATTATGTCATAAGCGAACATAATAAAAATAAACGAGAGGCAAGGTTCGAACCTCTGACCTCTTGTACATGAGCCTTGCTCTTCAACCACTAGAGCACCAGCTGCTCTCGTTACTATCCATGCAACTTCTTTTATTTATTCTATCATAAGCGATAGAATAACAACAAACTGTCGGTACACTCCACGTGCCACGACACGTCTCTTCCGTGATTTACGGAAAGCAAATCACTTTCGGCTAAAGCTGTCTGCCACAGCGTCTCGAGGTTCGGCCTGTCCCCTTACACGCTCAACACGCGCCAACAGCTTTTCCGGGTTTCGGGGCGACTTTAATCCAACGCGTGGATTCAAATTCTGAGATCGTTCATCCAACGGTGGAGATCTGCTCACCTTGTTCTATAAATAGGTGCATTCTGGAGAAAAACTGTTCACTCCAAAAGAAAAGAAATTTTTCTTCCGAGCTCAAGTCTTTCTCTCTCAACTCTTCAGCCTTTCTCTTCTCAAATCCTTTCTTCATCAATTTCAATCCTTCTCTTCTGATCTTCTCTCCCATCTAGTTGATTCAATCCCATCTTTCCTCTGAACTTTCAGATCTTCAATATTTTCCTCCAAATCTTCAATCCTTCTTTCTCAGATCTTTTCTTCCATTTGAAGATTCGATCTCATCTTTCCTCTGAGAATCTCAGATCTCCAATCACCAGTTCAACAACTCCAATCCTTCTAACAAAATCTCCCTCAAACACTAAACCATGTATTCCTCGATTTCCACATCCTCTCACCCCATGACCCAAGAGCCACGAACTCTGCAACTAATGGAGCTCCAAACCCCGCAACAAATGGAACCACAACAACAGCAACCAACAGAGGAGGGAGGAAACACCCAAGCAGCTGGAAGTAGTGCCAACATGGATTTCTGGCGAAGCCGTACCAGGTGGATTCCTACTCCAGAACAAATAAGAATCCTCAAGGATCTTTACTATGTCAAGGGATTTAAGTGCCCAACTACAGAGCAGATTCACGAGATCTGTCTCCAGCTGAACCAGTATGGGTATGTTGAGGGTAAGAACATTTACTTTTGGTTCCAGAACGTCAGGGCTCGAGAGAAGCAGATGAATAGGTGTAATCAGGCTGCTCCAGTGCCCATGAGAACTAGTTCTCTTGGTACTGGTAGATCCATTGATCTCAATTTTGGGTCCACTGGTTCTACTGGTGCTGGTGGATCCATCGACATCAATTTTGGGCCAGCTGGTGGATCCATTGACATCAATTTTGGGTCCACTAGTTCTACTGATGATGATAGATCCATTGATCTCAACTTTGGTTCCACCTATTCTACTGGTAATGAAGGATTTATTTACTTAAATTTTGTTTCGTATTCTTCCTCACACTTCAACACTAATACCAGTACAACTCTTTTGGCACAACAGGAGGACAAACATCCCTGCAACAACGAGGAGGAGATCACCAGGAGGTTCAAACTCTTCCTCTGTTCCCCGTGCACGGCGAGGACGTCTTTGGTAACCTGAAGGCTACTTCCGAGGAAGGTAGCGCTTTTGGTTACTATTCTGGTGGCTCAGGCGGTTACCACAGTGGCTCAAACGTTTCTCTTGAGCTCAGCCTCAACCCATCCGGAGCTGCTGACTAGGCTTAGTATAGCATAGTCCTCGCTTTTTTTTTTTTTTTTTTTTTGTAATATAAACTCAATAAGATGGTGTGCATGTTTTCTTTCCTGTTTGTTTAACCAACAACAACACCAAGGATCGAACCTTGGTCACCCAATACTGTTTTCAAAACCATAAACAACTCTACTGCACACATCTTTCATAATGATGCAATAAAAACAATCACTCAAAAAGAATCCAACAATCAATTAAGTCGCATCGAGGTCTAGCTAGTATCCTCTGAGTCAAACCAAACACAACAATTTCATCGATAGGATTAGGGATTTATAAAGCTAAACACATCCTGAGTTAGCTAGGAAAAACCCACGTTTTTAGAGTTACTCTTACAACTCTTATAGAATCTCGATAATTCCATCTATCAATTGTTTCAACAAAAACTCACCACAATTCAATCCCTAACATTTAGCGATTCAGAAATCAAATCAAACTCCATATCACATAGTAATTCACTTGAACCACTATGGATACCTAACAAAATCACTAAAATCAATATCCGAAATTGCGTTTAACTATAACACCTAAAATCAATCACCAAAGGCACACACTCTCATCCAACATCATTCACAAGAACTGATTCTAACTCTCCCAATTAATTACACCAAAATCAACTCCATTGCAAAACTTTAAGTGTCCCGCCTACTTAAACTTAAAACACACAACAACTTCAAATTCACTGCAGCCCATCTCCATACTACGATCCAAAACTTAAGAAAACTAGTTCACCACACAAAGGCCACAAAATTCAATTTCATTCACTTGAACAAAACTATATTCACAAGTCACGGTCAGGTCATCAACCCATGGTGTTCAAATGAATAAATTTCAAATCCAGTTTTCCTTGTGAATCGTAACGTATCGTTCCAAAATGATGCAAGTAACATCAACCACGTATATAAGACACATCTCGCGAACTCAATTCAAATTCAGAATCACCAAAACTACTACTAATTCCAATTCTACCAACAATCCTGATTCTGAAGGAATTATAGTACTCAACGACAACCCAAAACAATGGTCTCTCATCTCTAACCATCGAGCACAAAATAAAATTCTTGTCTCGCACCTTAAACCCTGCTTAACAACTTACAAGCACAAGGAAGAAGTAACCACAATAATTTCTTCCCTAACCTCAACCCTACTAACAAACTCCACAAGGACATCTCATTACAAAACAAGATATCTATTATTTGACATGTACATCTCATCCAAAAACATATGTACGTCCAACTTAAGAAGGCAACTTTCTATCCATTAATACTCGTATCCACACTAGGTACGTGCATAGGTCCACATCATGCCTTCAACCAAACACTTCAACATCCAAAAGAACCTCACTTCCATACAACAATCCTCGTTGACTTAACAGAGTTGAATCAAGAGGTTCCTATTCCTCAAGGATTGTAACTCGCGGCCACTGAACTTATTCCAATACGAACCTACAAGACAACTGTAAGGTTCTAAGTACAACCCCTTCGAATCTCCATCACCTAAGGAGTATAGTATGCTTGGCTAATACATGTATAACACTTAAAACACAGTATAAGTCAAATACAAATTCATATTAACCAAGTCAATACTATAGGGAATGTATTCACGTTCCCTAAACGACCTAGCGGCCTAAACAACTCCCAACACTCACGCATACCCAATGACTTAGCCAATACCAAAGAGCACACGATGGGGATCCGCTGCAGACGGGCCATCACTCGGAAGGTATTGACACATCACCAAATATGCACCTTACGCTCTGATACCAAACTGTCACGCCCCGGATTTTGAATGATAAATTCAAATCCGAAACCTGAATAATTACAATTACAAAAAAACCAAATCTCGAAACTTCGAGTTCATTATTACAATTCACTCTCACAATATATTATAAAGCTCAAATGAGCATAACACACCTCACAACTTACAATTGTTGTAAAACTCTAACAATTGCTCTAACCGCACGATCACCGTCCTGGTTCTCCTGTCCTGTAGGATTACCCGCTACACAATTTGAATAGTGTACCGGGAGTTGCAACAACACAAAACCCGGTAAGCTTTTTACAGCCAGTATGAGTAAACAAGAAAGAACTGTTGATTTATTAGATTTCAAGACTACCACAAACCCACGTTACTTTCTCACTCTCATATATATATATAGACACTTATGAGTTACTCTCAATTTAGCTCATAAGATCACTCACTCTCATATATATATGTAGACACTTATGAGTTACTCTCAATTTAGCTCATAAGATCCCTCACTCTCATATATATATATAGACACTTATGAGTTACTCTCAATTTAGCTCATAAGATCCCTCACTCTCATATATATATATAGACACTTATGAGTTACTCTCAAATTCGCTCATAAGATTTCCCAACATTTGGTAGACAGACTCATATATATATATAGACCCTTATGAGTTACTCTCAATTTCCCTCATAAGGTTACCAGATATATATTGACACTTATGAGTTACTCTCAATTTCACTCATAAGGTCACTCCACATTTGGCAGACAGACTCATATATATATATAGACCCTTATGAGTTACTCTCAATTTCCCTCATAAGGTTACCATATATATATTGACACTTATGAGTTACTCTCAATTTCACTCATAAGGTCACTCCACATTTGGCAGACAGACTAGAGCTCTAACTGAACGTAACCACTCGTCCGGCCACAGACGTGATTACGATTTAATACTATTAATAACCACCAGCCCGGTACGAGAGCGTGATTCACTAATAGATGCCATGGTCACCTCGTGACCTAGTGATCTCCACAGATCACAACAATTTATTGTTCCTCAACAATAAAACTCAACACCTCTCACAATATATTGTTTCTCAACAATAAACTCAATACCTCTCACAATATATTGTTTCTCAACAATAAACTCAACACAACTCCAACAATACATATTATTTCATGTAATAATATATATACAGACATTCACACAGGAATGTCTAATACACCAACAATAGTTCATATGATTGCAAAATAAAGCAATTAAATATATTGGGTTCGTAATATGAACCACGTGAGGTTTACTCACCTCGATAATCCCGCTGCGTCTTCTAAACAGCTCAACAACGATTTTACGAATCGTCCGCCAAATCAATCCGCCAATCACCTAATCAAATGTGACTTGAATTTAGCTAACAATTCCAAAACATACTTAAACGACAATCCAACGGTCGGATTCTAACTTATATAAAAATCCGACGGACGGATTCTCACGAATCGCCTCCCGAATCACTGTTTTGCAATTATACGAAGATCCAACGGTCGGATCTTCGCCCATGACCACACAAGGTCATTGGGACAGTCATACGATCAACATATCAAAACTACAAGTCCATCAGACGGTCCGATCTTCACAGATCATTAATCGAACAATCGAAATCGTTCGAAATCGTAAAATTCATAACTAAATCATACGATATCCGAAAATTGCGTATAATATATCGAAATGATCGTATTGAAATATAGAATCTAAAAATGCACAGAAACTATGTTTTTGACCCCCGGAGTTGGCCGGAAAGGGCCGCCGGAGTTAGTGGCAGAGCCGCCGCCGACCACCGCCAATGGTGTCGGGGCCGGGCTGCTCCTCTTCATCTCATCAAGCCCAACCACTTTCCTAACTAGCATGAAGTCTAAAAATGACCGGAAGTGGTCGAAAATTACCTCAAGAAGAAAGAGGCCGAAATCGCCCAAAATCGCTCAAATCTGAAATTCGTCTTCCTCGGGTTGAATCGAGATGTGAAACTTGGTGAGTTTATAGAGCATGGCAAGGCGAACAAAGCCCAGTTGGTCTCCCCTCCTACCTTTGCCGGAGTTGGCTGGAATTTGAAGAAATGCATGAAAAATGGTCTGACCTTCTTTGCTTCGATTCGTTGTCTATGGTGAATGATAGGATGCAAGACATATATGAATGGAAAGCTGGTTTCAAGGCGAAGAGATTGATATCAATTTCATGGCCATAGGTGGCCGGATGAAGTCGTGGCGACGCCGTGAAGCCAAGGCAGCGAGGAGGAGAAAAATCTGGAAATTTTCGGGTTTCCTTATTGAGAAATCTGATTTTTTGTATTTATAGAAAATTCTCAATTTTAAAATATTCATAACTTATTCATACGAACTCCAAATAATGCGTTCCACATGTCCACGAACTCGTATCGACGAGCTCTACAACTTTCATGAAGGAAGTTTTCCCAA